>NC_081313.1:135279069-135582100 GCF_026419965.1 Kogia breviceps | reverse complement strand
GCCCTTATGGAGTCAGAAAAGGAAGCAGGAGCTCAGGCTCAGGAGTCACACAGATGGGGTTCAGTTTGGGCTCCACCATTACTAGATACGTGACCTTGAGCAAATGGGGCCTTGATTTCCTCATGTATATAATGGGAGTAGTACCAACCTCATAGGGTCTTCAAGAGAATGGATGTAAGTTTACATCAGTGTAAAAAGTGTCCTGTACAGAGTACGTGTATAGAAGTATAAATAGATAGAGACGTAAGAAACAGGGCTGCCCCCCGACCCCTCTCGACCTCCATGACTCACCTCCATCAGTGAAGATGGGCAAGCCGGCTGTGAAGGAAAGCTCCGTGCGGCGCTGGGTAGGCTAAGGGTTAGGGCACAGACCCTGAGGGTTTATATTCATCCCCACTGTTTCTGGCTACACCTATGGGCAGATGTTTTCTCTCCTTATGCCTCAGTTTTATCCTCTGTACAATGGAGATCATAACTGTCCTCATGTTTCATCAGGAAGTTGTGAGGATTAAATAAGATAAAGCAGGCTCAGTGCTTAGCACTGGTCAGTGCTCAAGGAATGGCAGCTGATGATTTTATTGATCTTACTTCCCTGCCAGCCGCCTTACGAATCCTGGATACATCCTGTTTAACCCGCTCTGAGCAGTAAAGTGCTTGGAAGCTGGAGGGAGGAGATGAACTCTTGAGCCTGAGTTTGAAGCCAGCCTCTGCCACCCACCTCTGTCGGAAGTCAAGCCATTCCATAACCTCACTAACCTTTCGCTTTCTCGTCTCTAAGGTAGGGGCTCTGAGTGCTGAACACACATTCCCACTGTGGGGAAGGAGGGAGGTCATGCAGGTCAACACCACAACTCAGTGCCAGTAAGAAAAGTGTAAGAAATGGTGGGACCCATTTTAAAAGGTTGGGTTTCTTCTCAATGAATAGAAAGGTCACCTGAAATTTGGTTACTCTGTTATTTTCCATATTCCGTGAGGGGGAGGAAATCGAACAGTTTTGATATGAACCAGAGTCCTCTAGTAGCACTTTGGGGTTTCTGGTTCCCAGCAGTAAGTCTTGGGTCTTTGGTCTAAGATGCTGTAAGCTCAGGGCTCTGGCGTGGCCAACTCACCCCCTCCCCATTATCAGCCCCACCAAATGTGCATGCTGACACACGCAACAGGAAGGGAACCTACTTCAGGAGAAGGCCAGTCCTGGGAGAGACCCTGCAGTGGAGAACTTGCTAGAGTCCACAAAAGACTGATCTGATTATGGCGAACACAGGGAATGAGAGAGCAAAAAGAAACGATGGCATTAGTAAGTGGAAACAGTATTCTCAAGCAAATCCCAGGCCTGAGCAGAATTGCTGGAGTTGGAAAGAGAACTGCTCAGGCAACTCCAGCAGAGGAGGAATGCCTGGGGTGTGGGTGTGGGGTCAGGGACCAGGGCCGAAGAGGGCAAACACAAAGGAACAGAATAGATGAGGGTGGACAAAAGCAGGCAGGCCCAAGGCTGATCCCCTCGCAACAGTGGCGCATCTGCTTCAGGCCCTGGGAAGGTGAGTCAGGGCGTCTGGTTGGCCCGGGTGGGGCCTGGGGCTTACCTTGCAGGCTGTTCCCGTTGGTGCTGGTGCAGGTGGGAGGTGGGGAGGTCTGGGGTCTGACCACAGGCGCAAAAGCACTCTTCTGTTTCACGGCTGAGACCATGTTGGCTGGTGAGAAGGAGAAGATGCCGGAGGAGCTGCTGCAGTTGGAGGGGAGGCTTGTGGAGGAGGCCATGGTGGGGCTGGATGGCACGACTAAGGGGCAATGGGAAAAGAGAAATCAGTGCCTCTCCTGGTGTCCTGACACGAGGCAGCTCAGCTCCGACCCTGACACCCATCCTTCTCAGGCCGCCCTTCTAGCAGGAGCCTTCCCTGAACTCTGAGGGTCTTGTCTGCTCTCATCATTTGGCACTCGGCATGTGTTTCCTTTTGTTGTAGGCCGACTATGCACCAGGCAGCGTGCTAGAGCATCCCAAGCCAGGAGACAAGAGTGCTCTTATAAGGGGTAGAGTACCACATGATAGCCTCGAAGGTGAGTATGGCCAACTCTGGGGAGGCAGGGAAGGGAGACCAAAGAAGGCTTCATGGAGGAGGTGTCAGGGGAAGCGTTCCAGGTAGGGCCTAAACTAAGGTTCTAGCAAAGGGTCTGGGGATACGAGAGACAGGAGGAGGCCGGCCTGAGAGAGTGTGGTCACCAGTGGAAGGAGAGGTGTGAGGAAGAAGAGTGAGCTGAAGGCAACACCAGGATTCCAGCTTAAGGCACTGGCAGATGGTGGTGTGTATGTGTCCCCTGTCTCCCCATGGAGCTACAGCTTCCTGAAGGATATGACTCTATCTTCATGCTCCACAAGACAGATAGAGGTAGGTAGGAAGCCAGGTGGGTAAACAGTCTGCCACGTGCAACATGTGTGAATAACGCAGGACTACAAGTCAAAGTTCCAAATTCTCTCTGTCCCCTGCGGAGCTGTACAGATATGAGCATGAACTAATAAGCAGCAGGATTGGAGCCTTATGTAATTACTCACAGTCTGGGAGTGGTGGGGACGTGAATTATCAATGATAGGAGAGCTTTGGCAGTTCAGAGAGAGAGAAAACCTAGCTGCTTGGGGATAGGAAAGAGTTTGGGCGATGCACCTTCTCCACCAACCACGGTCCTCTCTGCCTGGCCTTACATTCATCTTTTAATAATTGCTAATAATCTCAGGTCATTTTGGGAGACAGATTTTTGAGCACATGATAAGCCCTCTACACTCAGGACTGGTGCCATCACACACTCACCTTCCATTTCCTCCATCTCCTGGGAAAAAGTATGAATCCTGTCTGATGATTTTCAGGCACTTAATTCAAATTCTAGGCACTTCCTCCTTCACTGTATTATTTTTCACATTATGTAATAAACATTATATATTGCTTTATCACCTGCAAGAATCTTCATATCCTTTTCGTCTGTGTCATTGGCCAAGCAAGCTTAAATTGGGACCTGTAACATCCTTTTGACACCGGAGCAAACCCAGCAAGCTGAGACTCAGAAAACAGTCCAGTGACTCGCCCCAGGGCCATAGCTGGAAGGTGAGGCCAGGAACCAAACCCAAATGCAGTGCTCTTTCTACTAGGCTACCCTGCTAAGCAAACAGATTGCCATCGGACAGGCCCCTTCCCATGAGCACACCAGTTAGGCAATTTGGCTTTGGAAAGTTAAGGAAGTGGTTATCAAATCGGTCACAGACAGCAGTTGCCATCGGGTTGGAGGGGAGAGTGGGAAATGACCCCTTGTAATCAGCCCTCAGCACTACACAATCCAGACGCACTGGATGCTTTATTATGGAGCAGAACACAGAGCCGCCATCATCAGAATTTTCAGAAACATTTTCTAAACTGTACTTTTTCTTTTAATGAGACCAGCATTTTTATACATCTCTGAGGATTTGTAAATGTGAAAATACGCTCAATAATAACACCCATTTAAATTGCAAAACTCCTGCACTGGAGGTTTGATTTTTAAATATTCGTAGACTTGAAATCCTGCTGGTTCACTGAGGAAGGCAATTAATCTCCTTGGCAAATGCGATCATTATGTGTATTTAGAGGTGGGGAGTTTGGGGAGGGGGTGTTAACAGAGGAAGGGGTGAAATATAGTCAAGCAGTTCCATTTGTTATAACATTATTAGATACCAGCCACTATACCAGAGAGTGTGTTCACCAGCAGAATGTCTTATTTTATTTTTTATTCTCTTTGGAATTTTTCAACATGAGTGGTTTATGAATAATTAAATATTATGGAGACAAAAATTCAAATCAGCTGGGCTTTGTGTTTATTGTTTTATTTGCATTTATGCAGATAAAACTGTCCCATCTGAGAGCCTATTTGAGAATTTAATACTATATTTGTGAGCACTGAGGAAATCAATTAATGGAAATTAAACGTTCAAAGTTTTGTAGTCTGACGGATGCAATCTCAGGCTCAAGTCGCTGGGTGTCTGCAAGGGCTTGGGAAGACAGAGCAATCCAAGCCCCTCAACTGAATTGCTACCACATAGCAATTAGGTTATTGATTTAATTAAGAATGCCATCTTTTAATTTTCAGGTCATGATTGAAACATTTTCTGATTGAGTAGAAGGGAGAACACTGAAATGATAGATCTGTGAGAAACAATTTTTTGATGAATCAAAATCTAATGTGAAACTGACCCCAAACATTGATGTTCAAGCAGACAGACGTAATATATGCAGATTATTAGGGGGAATTTTAAATGTTCAACAAGCTGCTGATTCGATGTAGATCAAGTAGAAATAAAGAAATATAGAGATTTAGCACATACTGAGCCTACAAATTCACCAAGAAGGTAAACTGCCCTAAGTATGACTTTCAGAAATAACTTCTCACGAAGGCCAAGAACGAGCTTTCCCTTTTTCACCAGCCTAGCACACTCCACATTTCCACTATCAGAGAAAGCATCGTTTTCCGTATTTTTAGCTGAGACTCTCATTTTAAAAACATGACCATTCTTTCATTTAACAAATAACACAGCTGCTATCATCCCACAAAATTCTAAGAGTTTACATATTTTATACTCCGGAAGAGCCACCCACATTGTCCAAGATGAACTTGGTTTTCTATGTAAAAATCCTCAAAGGGCGATCAAGAGATTGCGCCAACACATCCTATGATATTTTATATGTAAAGATGCCAGTTCCCTGAGGTTCTTTAGATGCAATCTAAACATTGCAGAAAAAAATCCTTTAAGCTAAGCTTCTTTAAGACAGGGACGAGACGCCAAAGAACAATTTCGCGCGCGCGCGCGTGTGTGTGTGTGTGTAATTTTTTTTCATCATGCCAAATTTTTGGAAAAAAATAAAGTGTGTTTTTCGATTTGTTCAGTTTTCGTTTTTTCTTTGTATATATCAAACACAAAGGGGAAAAAATTTCCAAGCACTAAAAAAAGAGATTTTTAAGTTTGGATAGTTGTTAGTATGCTATACTACCAGCACCACTTAATATTATCATTCTGTCATTATGATTAGTACCTAGATTTGTTGAATGCATCTCCTATGGGCCAGGCCTCAGGACGAGCTCATTACATGCATTATTTTATCCAAGTCTCACAACAACTGTATGGGAGCGGGTGCTGGTTCCTTCCCCATTTTACAGATAAAACTGAGGTTTAGAGGGGAGATGAAGCTGCCCACAGCCACCAGTCAGTAACCGGTAGAAGAAAGAGTCAAACCCAACTCCATCTGACTGGAAGCTTGGGTTCCTGCAATGACATCACGCTGCTGTTTTGGTTGCAGCCAAGTTCTGTGAGGGAGATGGGGAGGACGGTGAGCAAGGAGGGCAGAGATTCCTGCTGGGGACAGTGCTGGTTTTGGTCCCATCACCTGGGTCTACGCCTGGCGGGGCAGGGGCCCTCGGACCGGGGACCGGGGAGACCTGCACAGTGGGCCACACAGCACGACGCCCAGTTCTTAGAGCAAAAACGTGCAGAAACACAGGACACACATCTCTACTTACTGGCATAGGGCGAGTTGGCAGCTGAGCCATTGAGGAAGGTCGGGGAGCCGCCCAAATTGGACATGGCGGCAGTGCCGTATCCATTCATGCTCGTGGTGACCGAGTTATAGTTGGTCTGCTGAGGGGTGGTGCTCGGCACATACCCATGTGGTGATACGCTGCTTGAGTTGCGGGTGAAACCTGAGGGGCGGGGGCAAAACCAAGGATGAGGGTAGCGTCCAGATGAGTGGCGGGTCTGAGAAGCTTGGGGAAAGGAAGGTCTCTGTTTCCTGCCCCATCACCGCATCCTGAAGGGAAGGGGCCAGGTGATTCATGGGTGGATTGGTGGTGCTAGCTCCGTGATTAAAATGGGAAGAGAGCAAAAGACACATTTTTCAGGAGATCATAGATACTTAGCGGGCCTGTGAGAAGTGGCAATGCAGGACCTATAACTTATCATTTGGGAACAGAAATAAATCCCAATCTAAGAGACATAATACCCTGGAGGTAACCGGTTCCTACTCTCTGGGCAAGGATGGTGTGCTCTGGCCCCTCCAGAACTTTAGTTCCAACCCTCCTTGTGATCTGTCCTTCATGGTTTACAGTGAAAGGTCAAATGGTGAGATAACTAAATGCATGCATCCTTTCTAGCCCCTCCACCAAATTACCAGACATGATGGCTAGAACCAAAATTCTACAATAATATCTGATACACACAGACTAGGAATCTCCCCTTTTGGGGGGGGGGAGAATTTTTCAAAATAAACACTGTTTTGTGCCAAAGAAATGGGGGTCGGGTAGCCTGAGGTTGGGAAGGGGCAGGGAAATGGGGAGGGGAAGAGTGGGACTCCTGACCCTGATTGGTAGCCTGCGACGCCTCGGAGACATTCACAGCCAGTTGTCCACTGAAGGAATTCACGCCCATCATTCCCGCGTGGACTGAGGTGTTAGTGAGGGCCGGGAGCTGGCTGTGGTTGCGGGGGACACTGTACAGGGCCTCTGCGATGTCAGCTGCTCTCTTCAGAATAATCTCCTGAAAAGTAACAAGAACATCCCCCTTAGCTGCCCAGTCAGATTCCCAGGAGTATCACGTTCCAAGTGTTTACTACAGGCCATGCTTAGGGCTTTCCATGGTTAACGGCACTAACTTCTGCAACCCTCTCAAGCAACCTGTGTGTTCAGTCTCATCATCATCACGCCCATACCACGGATGGGGCAACTGAGGCTCAGAGAGGCCAAGACCTCACTTCAGGACACTTACCTATCTAAGGAGAGAGCTGGGCTGCATAACCCTGTTCATCTGACTCTGAAAGCCCATTAACTCAGCTAGTCCTCTATACTACTTCGCAGTACAGGACAGAAACCTGGGGCTTTCCTTCCCCACAGGTAACACAGAGAACTCTGGGGTCACACACACACACACACACACACACACACACACACACACACACACACACACACAGACACACACCCTGCAACTCATCTCCCCAGATGAAGTTAAGGGCAAGTTTACATGATGCCCTGTGTCCCTGAGTATTAATGGGACTGTGTCCCTTGGACGCTGATTCAAGTGACACAAGAAAAGAAGGAGGATTTCTCAGACTCAGTTTCCTGAGCAAGTTGAATCAGATACATGGAGTTACTCTACGAAATAGAAGCAGACAATATTCAGGCCTCATTATACTTTTTAGGAGAAGAATTAAACCCCCCTTTTCCTCCTAAATTTTCTTGAAAACCTGAGAGGAATAAAATAAGCACCGGTAACTCTCTTCTTCAGTGATGAACTACCTTCCCACAGAAGAGCCCTTTTAAATAAAGTACCTTTTCTCATAAGAAAAAATTATTCCCTAGAAAAGGCGTTAAAAGATTTACAAACGAAGAGAGAAGACTTGAATGGCCTTGCAATCCGTTAGGTCCGAATGACTTATACTCTGAACTCGTGCAAGAGCTTCTGTATTTTTCATACTTTTTCATTCTAATAAGGACTCCAGGCACTTCAGTTGAATGTGGAAGGTTCGAGACCCAGTATGCTCACCTGGTTGTTGTGTGGCATCCCATACAGCGCTTCCACCAGATCTGCAGCCCTTTTGAGTATCACTTCCTGTCAAGGAGAAACACAGATACAATCCTCTGAGTGAAGGCAGGATGTCATTATCTTTTCACATGATCACGTTCCACTTTCCTCTGGCCATCCTTTGCCAATGCACTGCTTTAAAAGAACCCCCGAATGGCGTTAAATCGCCAATTTATCCCTATTCACGTACACACTTAATCAAGTCAAAAGGTGAGCATCATTGGTACTGCAAGATAAAATACATCACTCAATAGTGTTCCATAAGCACGATAAAGCACTCATATGTTTATTGCTGAATACAACTGCGAGGTCATTTACTAGATTACTATGATGGATGTCAGTTGGTGCATGTTATGAATCCCTAAGATGTGTTTATTTTGCACTTAACTGCTTATTCCAGGAAACATGACCTTATCAGACAGGTCATTTTCAAGAGATGTCCAATCACTCTTCAACAACTAGAAGCATGTAGCATTAAACTTCTTTTGTTTATCTCCCTTGCATGGCAGAGTCATGATATAAGGGGGTGATGTAGTAAACCCATCTACTGGGGCAATGCACTGTTTTGTCAGAGGTTCTTACAGAAGAATTCTCCTGCCCCTGGAAGCTCCCTCCGCACCAATTTTCATGACTGGCAGAGTCTGTTTCTTTTATAGTGATCCTTTGCTATTTCATTATTGTTTGTCATTTTCCCCATTTGCTCATTCATTCTCCTTCTAGTTACATGTTCCACTCTTCACTCCAGTTGAAGAAAAAATGTCTCCTTTTCATTTAGGTGGGCTTCCATATTAAGCTAGCATGCTTGTTTTTAATAATATAGGGTGCTCTACAAAAATGTGTGTGGTGGTAATTTTTTTTCATTCTAACCACAAGAAATCGTTCCCTCTTCATTCAGCCCTAATTTTCTGCAGATCCATTTATACTGGAATGTGAAAAGTTAAGCTTGATACAAATAAAACGGAGGTTTATCAGAGAAGCAAACATGAAGGTGTTGTGTGGTTATCAGAAGTGATTTGCAAGAAGATATGTTTATAATATTTTTGCTGTGGGTAAAGTTTCAAAAAGAAGTTTAACTTTAAACATTTTACACAATAGATTTCTGCATGGAGAAGCAGTGCTGTTCAATTTTCACATACTGCAGACGCTGATCAGAAAATAGGGATATAATTGCATTCATTTTGCTGTCACCATAGCCTCTTCAAAAATTCTTGAACAACTCTTGAAATGACACGCTTTTAGATACATATTAGCATTTTTCGATTTTAAATTCTCTATAAGATAAAATAGTTGTCATACTGCAGTAACTACTTATGACATATATAATGTCCTAAATTCAAAAATGAGATAGAGGGGTTTTCAGTTCTCAATAAACATTTATGCTTGCCTTAAGCTGCTAGACCCCATTTATAAAACAGTTCTGTTATTTTTCATATAAGGAGTGAAAAACATTATATAATCAATGGGGTTTGAATCAATACATCTGAAATAATTTATTTTTTTAATGCAAGCTACAAGATAATCTACCACTTTTTGTTTGCAGTGCTGTCTGACAACAGCTGTTAATAATTTACTATGGTATGGGCACAGTAAACCCTATCCCCTGATCAAATCAGCTTGTGCTGCCTTCACTAAAACCTCACAGCTTTATCTGGCTCTTAGGAAAGATGGATGAAAACAAAACAGGATCAAGTTAGTTTATTTACCAAAATTTGACTTCTCTGGGTCTATATTAATTTATTTCTTCAAATAAATATTTATGCCAGCGTTTGGGCTTGGCAGAGAAGATAGTTTTCTTTTCATTTTAGGGAAAAAAAATACAAGTCTCTGTTTGTCAAAAGCAAGATAAGGTGCAGTCAGAAACTTCACTTGCAAACTTCAATCTTGGAACAGTATCATTGAGGATTTAAAGCAGTGCTTCTTCTTTTAATTAATTTCACAGAACCAGGGAGGAGGGAAGGTAAACTCCACAATAAACTCCAAGATCTTTGAAGTTTTTGTGCCTGAAAAATTCCAACTATCAGTGTAGGCTGTATATTTTAAACTGATGTCTTTTTGGTGATAACATTTTTCAATGACATAATCTACTTGTTCCTTCTTCTCCTTATTCAATGCCCAGAGCTCTCATCACCATTCAATCCTCTGAAAATGAAGCTTGTGAATCTCACTTCCTAGAGTTGCCTCCTTCTTCAATACAAAGAGCCGGGACATGCTTTCTACTAGGCACGTTGCCACCGTAGGTGGGTCAGCAGCCAGCGTTGCTCCAGACCAGCCGTCTTGAGGACAGTGCGTGAACCTGATTTTGTATCCTGGAAGTGACTCCCTTAAATGATATCTCGCCTATTTTAAAATGTCCTTCATCGTGGTATCAACTATGGGGTTTAAGGGGGAGTCCACGTTTGGCTCAGCTTTGCCAGTGTGATTCAGCTTCTATTAGTTATTTCTGCAAATGGGAAGGAGAAAGGAAATTTCTGTGTCCTCTATGAGTTAGTGCAGCAGACCTGCAAGGTGCTTGGATTCCGGTGACCAGAAAATTGCTCTCACCTCCATGTCATTACGCTCCCAGTGAACTAGCCCCCAAGCGTGTTTGTGTTGGGGATCTAATATATTGCCTTTCAATCAGAGCTGAGAGCCACTAACGCACAGACAGAACATGACGAGCAGGTCAGGAAAGCAATAAAGATTTTACAGAGCTGTCCAAGGTGCTAAATTTACTCAATAATGGTTTTGGCACCATAGTGTTAACCTCTCATTTACTACCAGTTTGAGGGACTAAATTGAAGTAGCTGACTTCATTTACCTTGAAATGTATATTTTATGACATTATGTAAGTAGATTGAAAGGGCACTGCAGTTTTAACAATTTAAAGGCTAAAGCATGTTTAAGATGAAACTTGAATATTTATTGTATATTGCACTTAAAGTATACAGAATGTTAAAATGTATTGATTAAATTTGTAAAAGGCATTATAAAAATGACAGGTAGTATGAAAGATGTATGCCTCTTAAAATCAAATTGATAGTATATGCTATCTCTTCGGTGGTCACAAGTGTAATTTTTTTGCAGTTTTATATGGTAATTTGAAAAATCTGTAATTTCACATTAGGAAATGATTGAGCCTGGGATGGTAAAGAGAGAAATTTCCCATAAGGGGACAAGCTGGATGTTTCATATAATCTTTTGTCTCTGAAATTGTTCCTAAAGTCTTATTTTTTGCGACATTAGGAGGGAGCATCGTGTAAGGATCCTTCCATTCTAATATGCAATTTTAATATTTCTGAAAAGAGAGAGCACTTGACAAGTACTAATATCTAATTTTTCAAAGCATTTATTTGTCAGGAGAGATTTTCTCTTCTTTACATAATGTTTAAAACATCTCGCTGCTTGCAGTTTAAAACATGAGGGTAGAGATTAGACTCTTCTAAGTTAATTAATCCTATCCTTGGATTAAAAAAAATACATATCCCATTGGGGAATTAAGAAGACATATACCAGTACCCTCAATATTGAAAAGCCCCAGAGTCTCCTTATAGAGCTAATGCTTGTTCTCCAACCTACATCCTGAGTCAGACTATTTTTTTTTTCATGGTTTTGGATTTCTTCTCTCTTAAAGAAAGAGAAAATGTCTACTCCTTAAGAACAGCAACAACTCTTTGCTGACCTATTTCCTTTCTCAATTAAAACCTGTCTTTACCTGCCTTGCCATGACCATCGATTGATGATTATGTGAATGGGGATCTGGAGAGAAAAAAAAAAAAAGGATGAACCATACTAAATCTGCTTAGAGTTAGTAGAAACACTAGGAAGATACAAAGATGAGTGGGGTTCGAGAAACAGTTCAAGTATAATTGGTACAAGTTTTACTATGTTTTGGAACCTTTATAATGAAAGTACTGAATGGGCTACAAATGCAGAGAGAAGATTTGGCTTTACTTCGTATGTTGCAACCCAATCAATTAGCAAATAATTTTTGAACTTCCTGTTGTCCCAGCAGTCACACACCGATATTACTCTGCAGCACCTTTCAAGGCACCCTATCTTCCCAGAATTAAGGTAACAGCGTTCTGTGGGGATTGCAAAAGATTTCCGCCACCATCTGGTCCTACCCTCTTTATCCAATCTCCTCTCCCTATACATCTGAAGAACTGCCCTCTATTCTGGGCTAGTTAGTCCTCCCCAGCCTAGAAGTAACATGTTGGGCTCCTTCCTATCTCCGTACCTTTACTCATTTTGCCTTTACTTTATTTGGGAAGCTGGCTTCAGTCTGTGCACATTTACAATATCTTCTCATCCTCTAGGGCCTGATAATGAAGGTGGTGCTGGTGGTGGTAGTAGAGTAGTGGAAAACATAACTGTTGTTTATGGAAAGGGAAACATTAACTCATTCAGTCTTCGTGGTGAGACTCCGTATCACCATTTGGCAGACGAGGAAACTGAGACTCAGAAAGGTCCACCAATTTGCCCTGATGTCACACAACTAATGAATGGCTGAGCAGGGATTCAATCTCTGGCCTGTTAGACATCAGAGCCTGAGCTCTTCATAATTACACTATCCTATCGGAACTAATTCCACCTTCACTGAGACCCCAGTTCCTAACCTCTCTCATTCCTCTGAAGAGTAGTGCTGACTGCACCGCCCAGCCCTGCACAGAAGTGGACACTGTGGGGTCATTTTGCTCTGGTCTTAAATGTGTGAGTCTACAATCTCCACAACCAAACTACAGGCTCTTTGAGGTCTTAATCTCCTTCTCTAAGCCCCTAGCACTATGATCAGCAAACCACAGCCCTTGAGAAATTCTTGTTGAAGAGCTCATTCTAAGATCGTTACTGATTTTTTAAAGCGCGTGCTTAATTTACATGAGGAAGTGACCAAGTCATGTATTTGGCATAGTTTATAAAAGCAGAAGACTTAAATTTGGTGCTCCATTTGGCTCTAGACCTTTAAATCCAATATATAAATTCCCAAAGGTCAAGTCTTGATCACTGGGGGGTTTTTTAATACCACTTTTTTTTAAGTGAATTTGCTCCTTCACTCCTGCTGACTTGTACTTACATTTTAATTTTGTGATTAATATAATGAATCATGTCGGGTACAGACATTATCTCAAGTTATAGGCTGCTAACAGCATGAGGTTTGTCTTGATGTACATCAGCCTTTTATTAACTATACTCCTAGGCTCTTAGAAATACTTAGGTATTTGCACACTCTTAGGAACCAGGCATATCATGTCTGATATGCAGACATGGCTAATTCACCTTTCCTTCCATTTCATGACAATAAAACCTCTGAGGATTATTCACCTTCCATGCGAATCTTCTCTGCAGCATCTGATCTCAAATGTGTTGCTAATAAGCTCATATTCACTGGGCCCACCTAGCCTTCCAGAGAGAATGGGAAGGCTGTCTAACCATCCAATACTGAGCCCATTTATAAACCCAGTTCCATGTTTTGAGTAATTCAATCCCAGATGAGCAGGGGAGATGGCCTGAACTTTCTTTCATTCAGAGCACATATAGACCAACTCATAAAGCCAGATGGGTACCCGTTTACCAATATACCATTGATTTCAAATCTAAGAATCAGATTTTGAGACTCTGGGAAGTCCCTCATAAAATGAAAGCCCAGGGATGCTTCTGTAATTTGGGAAGACAATCTGTGCTTGGCTTTATGCTCCCTCAGTTAGAAAATAATGTTTTGAGTGACAAAGAAGAAAACAGAAGCTAAACATAAGCATCAATTACCAAAGTCAAGTTGACCTGGGTGATTCCCGAGAAAGAAGTACAATACCTTCCTGTCACTGCACATTTCCCTGACACCCATTTATCACCACTCTACTTTGCCCTATCAGGGGATTCAAGATACAGTGGGTTCAAAATCACTCCTGACTTAAAGTTGATAAGCACCTATCAATGAAATCAGTACTGAATCTGTTCACCTCCTCACTCTGGAGTTTACTATTGGGTCCAAATTTTAAACAGTATATTCAGCTTACTAGCCTTTAACTTCTAGCTCTTTCCCCACTTGCTTCTGAAAGTGTGGGTGACACTACTGATTGGAAAGTCTAAAAGCTGAAAAACTGATTGGAAGTTTCTGGCAGCCCATTTCCTGCAGAGCTGGATGTACAACGCAATAAATCCTAGTTGACTGAGAGGTATTTCTGTGGAGGGTAGTTTTATGTCCCAACTTCCTTTGTGTTTATTCAGCCAAATGGAAAATTCCACAATGGTAGACTTTGCATCCTAAAAAATCATAGAATGAAGGCAGTGAGGGAAGGAGTAAAACAAACCAAAATAATACTCGAGCACTGTTTAGCTTCCGATCCTCTGAGACATTCCTTAAATTTTTCACTTTTTCTGGTAATATGAACTTCTCGAAATAGAGCTTACCGCAGATCATTAGAAACCTTTATTGTCACACTTTAAACACACTTTACTCAGAAGCCCTATGACTGAGAGGAGAGTCACTCTCATCTAGCATGGATATAATTAAACATGTTTCCGCTGAAAGGGGCATTCTCATTACGGCTAAGGACCACTTTAGAGTAAATTGAAATGGAAAGGAGGAGCATAGATGAGGTGTAGGTAGCAAGTGGTTATTTCTACGGAGGCATAAAATGCCAAATGTGTAACAATTATATTTTACAACCCTGCATTCTAAAGACTTCATAGCATTTTATTACAGAAGAAGCTTCAGCTGAAGCTTACTGAACATTCTAGTACACTCTCATTGCCCATAGTCTTTAAAGAAAAATAAAATTCAAACCATAATCAAAATCTGCAGAAATATTCAAAACAAAGGAATTAAATATTTTGAAAGGGTCTACTGCTAGTCCACACAAGAGGCATCGAAAGTGTTCTAGTCTAAAGAAGATGCAGGGGCCTGAAGGGGGGGGCTTCTGAACCTCCTCTAATTTTAAAGTTGATTTTGTGTTCAGATTAGATGACACCCCTCTTAACTTCTCAAACACATGATTATGTATCATCGTGCCGCGTGGCTGGAGACGCACCCGAAAGCTTTGCCTTTGTTACAAACATGGAAGGCTTCTGAATCACATGAAATTAAGGTAGGTTGTAAGCTAACGCAGCTATATCAACGTAAGACATACTAACTTACATGACTGACTTTTACAGTGGAAAGGAAAAGGCTGTTGTCAGGCAGCTGTTATTGCCTCAATGGAAAAAAAAAATCGATGAAAGTGAAATGAACAAGAGATTTTGTCTGAGTTGCAGTTAATACCACTGAAGAGCTATGGATATTAAAAGGTCAACAAATAAATTAGCCAGAGTGTTATGAAATGAATGATTTGGCTTATAATTTTATTGACTGAAAATTGTTCACTGCCTATTAGACCAGGTAATTTTTATCTGGTGCCTCAATTACTGTTCCGTAAGCAATAATATAGTTGTATGAGCTGCTGATTCAATCGCGTGACCTCTGAGAAGCTGGCTAGGACAGCTGACTTTACTATGATGGATAACCAAGCTTGGTCTCCACGAGGTGCCAAACCTCCCTTTCCTGCTAGGGGATCTCATAAAAGAAACACTACACTTGATTCATTTCACCAAAATGTTCGACTTCTCAAGTGTCAGCAGTTAAGTATAAATTGTGAAGCCAGGTATTCCTGAGAAGAGTGATGACGATGGCTTTCCCCCCTCTTTTTGGTCTCCTGGCATTCTCTTCTAAATGGTGTCATGGTAATTGGTGAATGGGAGCCTGGGGTGCTTCCCGGCACAAATACAGTGAAAAATGGTGTCTGCACCCTTGTGAATAGGACCTGCTTGGAGGTACAGAGCTGAACTTGGTAACCTCTGGCTGGCTCTTATTCCAATTCATTGTACTGGTTTAAGACCAACGCTCTGGGTTAGATCCTGCTGAGTGGCCTTGGAAATCGACTTTCTGATCAGGATGAAAGTCTCTGCTTAAAGAGCAGGCTGTGGACAGAGGTGGCTTTTTCAGGGCTAGGTTGTAAAGTCAGCACATGAAACAAAAACTGCCTAGAGTCAAAATTACCCTTGAAACTCTTTTAAGTTGCCAAGGCCTGGGCTCCTAGAAACACAAAAGCCAGAAATTAACTACTTGTGTTTCTCTTTGTCTTTTAGCTGTGGCTTCCCTTTCCCTAGGGCGAAGGACAATAAATATCTAGGTTGAAAGTAAAAGGACCACTGAGTAAACAAAGAGACTTATTGTCGTATGTATGTCCCTGTATGTCTGTGTATGTGTTTGGTGTGTGTGTATACAAATATATGTGTATACTTATAGTTTTGGACAAGTACATGTAGTTAAACTTGAGTAACTGATATGTGCAGGCTGGAACTATATTAGACTTTAAGGATATCTAAGGAAGGCAAAAATAGAGTTGCTTTTGGTTTCTTAAATTGTTGAACATCATCAGTTATGATATGTACCTCCAGAAGAACGGTATCTGTAAATGATGATTCCCAAGGCTTTACAGATGGTCCTGACTATAACTGCAATTAAAATCCACGGCCTCAAGACTGCTGGGGCTCACTTCTTATTACTTCAGTGGTTAATTGAAGTGTTACTCAAGGCTGAAAATAGTAAGCATGGCCAGAGGCCCTCTAGTGTCTCTGTTTCTAAGGGCTTCTGTCTTGAAGAGGAGGATGTTGGGTGGTTAGGAGGAGAAATGAGCCCCTGGTTCCTCCTATGACTTCTCCTTGAACTAATGAGTAATTATATTCAAAGCCCCTGTACACGGGGTGTGATACAAAGGTTAAACTTAGTGCCCCCCCTTGTCAAGAGCTCAGTGCTAAAAGAACCTGAAGGAGGTTCTGGAATTCAGCTATTGGAGTAACTGTTATTACAAAGTTCCTACAGCAAAGACTCTGGGGCTAAAGAGAAAGAGAATTATCTCCCAGGTTTGTATGTGTGTGTTTTTAACTCCGCTGCCACTTTCCCCTGGCTAAGCCATCTGTGAGCTACCCTCAGTCTACGCTAGCACCTTCCCCTTACCTGCTGGCCAAGCTTGAGGGATTTTAAAAAATTGGTTTACAAAATTGCCTTTTTTCTTAAAATTCCCTTTTCTTAATTCTAGGAAGCAGTGCTTAGAGATAAAGGCTCTGGAGTCCAATAGAGCCAGCTCAAATCCTTGCTCTGCCATTTTTTTAGCATTGTAAATGCATGCCTCCGTTTCCTCAACTGTGAAGTACAGTTCAGGCCAGCATCTGTCTCAGCAGACATACAGTGAGTGCTTACTGAGCAAGAGGCAGCAATAATATTGATAACCCTCACTTGTTTTCCAGAGAACTTGGGCAAATTATATGCATTCTTAGAGTCAATGCTTCGAGTGCTCCTTGAGGTGCAATCCTATCTGCAAAAACACTGGGAAAGATTCTGAACAGACTAATGGTGAGGACGTCTGGTGAGGTAGAAAGCCTCCCCTAACAGCTGTGTGAGTGGTCCTTTCTGAGCCTCAGTTTCCTCATCTCTAAATAGGGCATGATTCAATAACGACAGAGTAACTTACTGCAGAGTCAGTCAGTTAAAGATAAAATAAATAATCTAAAAAAAGTGAGAATTAAAACTTTTGTGGGGGTCATGGCCTTTTAAATGAAGCTATCATCTCACTCCCCTCAAAAAATATGTGCATATGTGCATGCATGTATGTGCATACTCATCACACACACACACACACACACACACACACACACACACACACAAAATTCTATATACAGTTTCAGGGGTGCACAGAACTAGGCTAAACTCCCCTGACAAAAGAAGCATAAGTAGGAGGGGCTACCAAGCCCCTAAACTGAGCATATCACCAAAATGGGGAAGTGGAATTTGCCCATGAGTTTTCCGGCAGATACGGAGGAGAGAGGGGCAAAAAGAACTGCATTCCATAGTGTGTGTTTGTGACAAGAAAATGCAGAGACAAAATGGTTTTTGGAATCAAACTCAAGCATGCTTTTCCTAAGAGCTGAGTATACTGTATGATTTGCTTTTGTTGCTATATTTTTTTGTTTGAGTCGTTTTGGGTCCCAGATAAAATGTTAATAGATTTTCTTGAAATTAAAAATAAATAAATTAATGAATAAGACGAGAGAGCACGTCCAGTGTCACAGTGTGGAAGATAAAGATATACGGTTTTTCTTTATCCTTTTCTGAAACCCTTAGTCATCCCCTTTTCTGCTAACAGGCAATGTGGTTATGCAAAAATTTCTTATTTGTATTTTCACTGATGCAACGGCAGGTTTTGAATTATGGACAGTCTTTGCATAAAGACTAAAACAATAAAAGCATAATTAGAATACGTGGTATACAGCCAACTGCAGTTTTATTTTGCCCCAGCTCTGTATTTATGATAAATCACTAACATGACCGCTCTTTAGGGAGGGTGATTTTGGGTCTCGTCTCTCCATCGAGCCTGTGACTAGAGGCTGAATTTCAATTCTGCAAGTGTACAGTGGAACTGAATAATATTTGGCACAATGCAGTGCACAACTGAGCCACTAAATGGCTGATTTACTAAATTATTATTAGATGAGCCCTTGCTGTTCCAAATGAAAGTGCAGTCACTGTCTTCCTTCGTGGTGTGTTCAAATTGTTCTGTGTTTAAATATTCAGCATGAGGCTAATGTGAACTGATGAACTGAGACTATAAACATTCACTTTCAATACAGATAGAGCGACAGAGATGAAACATATCATGTGGCCTGCGGAGGTGAAAATGATTTATATTTAAGGATGTTGCTGCCTACTTCCATTACTTTAAGGTACTCTTAATTAGCATTAAGAGTTAGAAATGACTAATTCCCATGTACAGGAAGAGGAGGCTGGGATTTTTTTTTGCACGCCAGTGCAGGAGAAGTTACCACGAGGCACTGCTGCCTGTGTCGTTGTTCAGAACCTTGAGTTTTATTCATGGCGGGGTGCACCACACCAGCAGTCATGTGTCTGCTGGGAGAACTATGGTGTCCGACAGTCAGTGTTTTTTCTCAACCCACCCAAAGGGTCTACAGTCCATCCTCACTACCAACCATTCCTCTGCAATCCACCTCCCTTACCATGGCATCGACTACACCTGCTACACGGACACCCGAGCACCTCGCTCTCCATGTCACCAAGCTTCTTTACTGACACCTGCTGGAGTGAAGAACAACCCTTTGCTCCTTGGGCAAAGATAACCCCCTCCTCCTTCCTCCCCTTTGAGGGCACTTATAGGCAAGCACTTAAAATACTGTGATCACTTACAGTAGATTAGAATTTTTTATGGGTACCGTGTTGCCATAACAACACGAAGACAGCAGATGACTTAAGCTAAGCTTGCAAAGCAAAAGGCTGCTCATCTGGCAGTTAAAATGAATACAGTTCATTTCACAAGTTTCCCATATGGACTCTTAGTGTATGGTAATGAGCAGACCATATGGTGAGAGAAAATGCACTGAGAACAATTGGGTTCCACTGGCTGAGGGGGAAGTTGGGAGAGAAAACCCGGGTGAGAGATTCTGGTGCGTGTGCTCTCTGGGTTCAAGGTTTGGTTGAGGTTTGTTTGGGATGGTTGTTTTCCATAGGGGTTTCGCGTTTCTTAATCTGTTCCTTAATATGTCAGCTGTGTGAAATGACAAACATCTTGCAAATTTTGCAATATCATTCATCACAAACTGTCAGCAGTGTTTGCAAATCTGACTTGCAAGATCTTTTAAATGTGTTGTTCTTAAAAGGCAACAGTACTAAGTTTTTAGACAAAGTGCAGGAAAATTTAAGTACTTCTGACAAGCAGAAACATTAGCAGTAATCATTTTAAAAACACTCGCATCTTTTGCCTGCATGTTTAGCTGTAAATAATGCTAGAATGTATAAAAGCTTTAAAGTAAAAATGTAATAACTACTTTTTATTATGTTTCATAAAGGATAAAGAAAATGCTGTGAGCCGTGTGTATGGGTTATCTATAGGTGCGGATGTAGGGAGATGGATGGTTCCCATTCTCCTTACAGCTCACCAGACTGGAAACCGGGGAGGACAGCTTGAAAAAGGCTCTAAAGTCAATTCTGTACTATACATGCTTCATAAAAGATGAATATAAATGCATTAGTTAGACGCAGTGAGCTAAATTAGAAGGTCAGGCAGGGCTGGGAGGGCTGAAAAATCACACAACCAATGAGTGTAATTACTCTTTTTTAAGTCTATTAAGTGGTGTTGCTCTATCAAGGCTCAGGGATATAGGACATGAAGAACAAGATAAAGTAATGTGTATTTATTACTCCCACTGGATCAATTTACCAGATATTTTCAGCTCCATAAAGCAAAACACACAAATGCCGCCTTTGTTACTCTTCTCAAACTGCTTTATTTTCTCTAAAAGAGGGACTGGCTCTGGAAGAAAAAAACACGTTTGCCCTGTGGAGGTCCCCACGCAAACCCCTCTGGGTGGGGAAATGAGAGAAAGCTGGTGCGTATTTGAGTAGGACGGGGCTGAGGTTAGGCGAGAGACAGGTGAGAGAAGCCAGTCACCTCAACGCAGAAGTATTTGGGTTTCCAGACCTGGGAGGGAAATGGGAACTTGATGCAGTGAGGCCGGAGGCCCCGGGTGCGAATCTCAGTTTTCCCACGTGCTTGCTGTGAGTGGTAGCATGCCACCAGCCCTCTGGGAACTCTGACCCTGTGAAACGGGGAGTACCCATCTTGCAGGGAATAGTAGCCCCCATTTACCGAAGTCTCACTATATGTCAGAGAGACCTCGTTGCGTACATTATCTCATTAACGCCCAAGAGCCATGCTGCGGGACAGCTGCTTTACAAAGGAGAAAACCGGGGCCGAGAAGGGTGAGTCCCGTGCACGGAGCAGTGCAAGTGGTTTTCAAAATCCACGTCCACCCGACCTGAGAGTCCACTCTCTTGGCCTCAGTACCCTTCAAAATCGTTGATCAAGCCGTGCCACGCACATCGAGGGCATGACGCAAAGGTTACCTGCTCCCTGGGATTCACCGCAAACACACGGAATGCCAGCCAAGCTCGGTGCCTTTGTGCTAATGCTCAGTGACCACTCAGGAAGACAACTAACAAATCGAAAGGGGACAGAGACACCTCTGGCCTTCAAAACAGAGACAGCTCCTTGCTCAATGTTTCTGGATGGCCTCGTGCATTTCAGCATCTCAGCGTTTCTGACTGACCGCAGTCCCCATCCTCCTCACCTCTACATTCTAAGAAAAGTCAGCCTTTGCCCCAAAGTTGGTCACATGTTCCTCTCCAGCCTGCCAGGATCCAGAGGGGAAGGCACGTCTGTATAACACAGAATAGAATGCTGCAGCTGAAAAACCTTAGCCTGCCCTTCTCCACGTGCACATGAAAAAGGAAACCAAAGCACATCTGGGGTTAGCATAATTGTAGTATTTTAAATTTGTGTGTACAGCAACTATCACTGATGGTGGCTTTCAGGGACAAAATAATTTACAGAGCAGGATTCGGCTTGCTCCCGTTTTCTCATTTGGTAAATAGGAATGATGTCTGCTTTCCCGACTTCTCTCACGAGAGGGGCTCCAATAAAACAACGCATGTACAAGTCCTTTGAAAAAGCACAAGCCAGTATACAAAGGCATATTATTATGGAAAGCTGTCTGCTTGGTCTTTGGAGCAGTTTCATTTGACAGAATATGTGGGTGGTTGTATGAATCTAGCTTTGTCTATTCGCAAACACATGGGTTTAATAAAGTGGAGTTTGTTTTTTAAGGTGTGTGGTCCGTGGCTCACTGAAACACTCCTGTTTTACAAACACTGACCATGATTCTAAGAAAGGCGGAGCCCGTTTTCACCCCCTAACAATGGACAGCCGGACTGTAAATCTCCCAGGTCCACAGGAATACCTTGTGCTGGCTCCATCCGCCACTTCCTGACCCTGCTCTTGAACTCTCACTCCACCTTCACATTCGGAGCCAAGAGGACACCACTCTGATCTGAGTCACACAGAGAGCTTCCTGGGGTGGGCTCTGGCCAAAGTCCTCGCACGGTCCAGTGGCTGGATGCACACTGTGGAGTGTTTCCTTAACACACAAACCCATTGTGTCCTTGATTACTCTTCCCAAACCCAGGAAAACGGGGCTGGGAATTTCACCATCAGGCCACCGGGGACAAAGTGACACGTGCCTGTGCTATTTGTTCAACGTTTCTGAACGTGATGTGCAGCCATGAAAATGTTATTAAAAGTAAATGCACAATACTCAAGCATATATTCCTGTTTCTCTCCTTTCTTTATGAATAAGAAAAGTCCTGCTTGGTTGCTGTACACCTCAACCATTAAACCAAATCTGTCTCCTTTTTTTTCAATCAATATTTATAGAGTGGCAATTGTGGGCCAGAAACTATGCTGAGGCACCCACAGGATTACTTCTTTTTATCCTTATGTGATCCCAGTGAAGCTGGCACAATTATCTCACTCCCATTTTATAGGTGAAGAAACCAAGACACAGAAGATAAACCATACACTCCACTGCTGACCTGAATTAGGACTTCCTGCTCTGCAGAGATTGGGTAGGAGAGCTCTCAGAAGCCAGGGTCCCACTCTCACTCAAATGGCAAATAATTATAGCCACCTTTTGTTGACTGCTAAAGAAGTGATTAAAGCAACCCCCCAAAGTAGAAGTATTACCATCTCCATTTGACAGAGAAGGAAACTGAGGCACGAGAGGTTAAGAATTTGGTGGGGGGGAGAGAAAGAATTTTGACCCAGACCACAGAGCTCTCCAGTCCCTTCAGCAGACTCTAGGGACTTCAAATGCCAAATGAAAGTGAAAATTGTCCCCAAATGGAAACAATGGGAAGAATCTGGCAATGCCCTCATGGCTTCTTCCCACCATTGGGTGGACACACATTATTTACAGCTTTGTGCTATAAAATGACCGATTATTTTCCCATAGGAAATGCAAGGGAGTTGGGTTCTTGCCAGACAAAGGAACCTAAAGGTAATTCTCTCCATGGCACACCCATCTGTGGAAGCAGAGGGTCGTTCACTATTACTGTCCGATTCTGTAATTGCTCACCAAGAATAAGTCAGGGTGAAAGGGAAGGAGGTGTAAAGTGGAGGCCCCTTTCAAATACAAGGATATGTACAGACCAACACATCATATGATTTCTTCCTCAGGTGAAATGCTCTCAAGATGTTTTTTTAAGGTGAACAGCATTCAGTGGAAGTGAGGCTGTGAAGGGAACTCAGGGTTGAGACTGAAGGCTCTGTGGGTCTTCCCCTGGGGTCTAGGAGAGGGCAGAATTTGCATGTCACGGTTCTTCCTCTCTCTGGGCAGGCAGTGCCCCTAACCCACCCCCCAGCCCCTCACATCTGTGCATCAGTTTTGGCGGGAGGGGCAGCTTTCTCCTGGACAGGCCTGTTCTGATAGTGGTCCTGCCCCTTCAGTGCAGCAGGGCCCACAGGTAAGACATGATGATGAAATGATCCCCCAAAGAGGTTCACTGAGCTAGGAAGGATGCCAACTTCATTTCTTTAAGTGTATTATGAGCAGAAACAGACCTGGAAATGACATATCTCTAGACTCGCTGTGGCATGGAGAGGACCTTTCCTCTACTCATTTAATTTATACTAATTTTTACTTGTGTAGTAAATGAAATTTCATTTTGCTATCAGTAAACAGTGAATGGTAGCTCGACCAATTCTGTTCGTTGAACTTCTTCAGCATTTAACTGTTCTCTCCTCTGAGTCCTCCCAGAACTTTGGTTGCACTTTTGTTAAATGTACCTATTGTTTTCTGTTTTGTATGGCATTGTATTTGGCTTTCTCTCCCACAGGGGGTCAGAGTTCCTTGGGTACAGGGATGGGAATATCCCCGACATTGACAACAGGTACAGAATAGAAACCAAGAAATGTGCATTTCTTTTTCTGCATTGGCAATTAATAACATTGCTGTATGACATATATTGCTCTATCTTGAATTTGTGTCTAATTTCTCCCACTTGTGTCTTAGGTGGGATGACTCTGGAGGGAACAGACTCACGTCTTAGTAGCCCCTGTGCAAGGTGTGCCAATATACTTTCCTTTGAGCTCTAGCTGTTCTCTCCTCACCAGAAATAAGTAAAGATCCTCATGGGGGTAGAAAAGCAATGTTCTTTTTCCTCTTGAGAACTGATGCGATATAATGATTAATAACCTGGACTTAGGAGCCAGGCTTTAGGGGTTTGAATCTCAGTTTAGCAATTTACATGCTGTGTGACCTTGGGCAAATGATTTAACCTCTCTTTGTTTGGTTATTTTCTTCTCTAAAATAGAGGTGGTAATTGCACCAACCTCAGAGGGTTTTTTAGAGGAAGAAATGACATGATATAAGTAAAACATTACCTGGCACATAAGTGCTTGCTACTTTGATTATTGCTTACCTTATAATACTAAATACACAAAGCACAAAAATATTGAGTTGCTTATCTATGAACTAACTTTTATCAATGGCAAAGTTTTCTGCCAATCACCCAAGCCCATGCTTCCAGAGACCCTAACCCAAAGAGGAGGTGTCCTACCTTTGGCAAGCGCTCAGGGTCGCCAGGGTGCCGGGGAATAACCTTCTGTAACCTCTGGAAACCATAATCGATGGTGGGTTCATTAAGTGCTGCAATGAAGAAGTCATACAATTAGAACAATTTCAGGAAATAAAACAGCACATGATTTGCAACACTTGGTGCAGAAATAACTGGGAAGTCCAAAGATTCATTGATACTTTTGAATTAGATCATAACGTGATTGGACGAATGATCCCTTTTGGTGGGGACTGACTCACTCAAAAGAATATGAGTAGCAGGTCCTAAACTCTGCTCTTCTGGACAAATTCTATATTCCTTACAGTGTTGAAAATGGAAGGTAAAATGGAACTTGGTGTGAGGTTTCAGGATTCCCTTTAGTCAGAAGCCTGAGTTACAACACTGGAGGGCTTGGCCAAGGGTATCTACAGTTATAAAGAGCAGAATTAAAAGTACTTGCTTAGCTACAGAATATCAAGTGGACCTCAGCTGATACAGTATCACAATGCCATCAGGAGCAATTAAGTGTGGTGGGGCAGAGGAGACCAGACCTCCTCCCGCCAGAAAGGCTCTTCTAAGAATCCGAAAAGAGACAGGTATTGAAAATGCCCTTGATACGACACCCTCATATCGAAGATGAAAGACTGATTCACCAATATCAATATTATTTCAGGAAAAGGCTAACCTCTGTGGAGCACTAGCTCACAGCAGCTGGCTCTCCAAGAAGAATTTTTTTAAAAGACTAAAAGAAGAGCAAACCTGTAATAATATTTGGAGACAATGGGCCTTCTTGTACCCATATCGACTACACCTTCTTCCAAGCATCCTTAAATTCAACTCGATACAAAGTGGGCTCTGGTGTAACACTTTTGAAATTCCTCCCCAGCATATGAAATATCTCCAGCTTTCCTCGCCTGACCAGGAAAAGATGGCGGCTCTGTCCTCCACCCACATCCCCCATCTCCTCTAAGTAATGAGCGGGTTTTTTTCTTCCTTTCTTTTTTTCATGTAACCAAAGTACTCAACCACATATTTTCTCCCATACTGAATAAAAAGAAAGAGAGTCTTTGTAGTTCTGACATTTAGCTATACATTTAGAAAACAAGTTGCCACCACATGCTTTACTTAAAATGCATTTCCATTAACCTAAATTTTAAAAGTAAGATTCATACTACTAGTAACTTTAAAAAACTGTATTAAATTCAAATAGGTCCCGAGGCTAATGGAAGCAATTTGTATACCAACCCAAACTGACTGGCCCACTTTTCAAAATACAGGTATGATAATCTTGTGGTTTTAAAAGGACATTTAAATTGAAAGACTGTGAATTTAGTACATAATTATACCAATAGAACCCTTTAACTTGTCAACTTGTAAATCTAAAAGGCTATCAATCATTTCTAAAGAGGAAATAAACCTTAAAATTCCTTGATTGACAGTGCTTACTTTTTATGTAAAAAAAAAAAAAGAAAGAAAAGAAAAGAAAAGGCTGCATAAAGTGGCCAGAAATCCATTTACAAAAGTACATTGTTTTACATAGGTGAGTAAAAAGCCAATAATTACACCTCCAAAAGACATATAAATCAGAGTAAGTACTTTTTCCTCACTTGTATATTTTAAGTTGGAGTGAACTTCAGGTAACTTTTTTTAAGATTTTTTTTTCCCAAATGCAATGCCTGTTGAAGTTGTTAATAGTGTAGCCATTTAAGACAATGTAATCATTTTTGCAAATATGAGGTTTAGCCATTTCCCCCACCTTCTCCCCGCCCCCTTCCAAACTGTAAACTTTCAACCTGTCTCGTGTGGAAATTAACTAAAATTACACCCAGGTGTACCAAATCTCTCTGTATATAGTGGTACATGAGTTTAGGCACAATATTTATTGTTCCTCCCATTTTATGAATTACTTTCTAAACCCTTGAGAAAAATTCTTTTTTTTTTCAAATTAGACTTGTAGAGAAAAAGCCATACAATTCTTTACACAGGGAAGCTGTGACTCATAAAATCCCAGTATTTAATAAAGAAATGCCCGAGAGTGACAGGAATGAGCGCCCAGGTTAAGCTGTACATCACATCTATCTCCCACCCATAAGGCTAATTGCCAACAAAGATGTTTAACCATAAAAATAGCTTTAGGCAATTAAATGTATCATTTTAACACTTGAAGATATGATTCAGCATCCTGAAAATTCTAATTCTTGGTTTTATTTTTCAGTGTAAGCCAGCAATAAAACTTGACTTGTTCACCCACCCCTTCAGTTGTTTGCATAATGAATTAACTCCTACTGTGTCAAGAAACCCATAGTTTTTAATTGAATGACTGATGTATTGGGGGGAGGATATGTTTCTCTGACCATAGGAACAAACTCACAACAGAATGATTGACATTCAGTATCCACAATTAAAAGAACTGATTCAAATATCATATGGAGCTAATAGCTAAAGAGATGAGGAGAAGCCATTCTGCTGCCAGAAAAAGTAATTGAATTAGATATATTAAACTCATTATTCAAAGAAAAATAAGCATCTAGTCTATGGAAGTATGCTATGTGAGAGGAAATATTTCAGTAGAGGGACAAAGGCTTTTAATTTATTTCCCATGCCTTTATGATTTGCTCTACACTCGTATTTTTTAATATATTAACCTGCCCTCAATCTACATATTGAATATTACAATGGCATTGTCTAGTGCTGTAAACAAAGATAACACTAAAGATATGCAAGCAAAGTTCTTAAATTGTTCTTTAATTGTCTTAAATTCAAAGGTGCCTGATGATTTCTCTGATTGCAGTGACTAAAGAAAAAAACTAAACCAATTATTGAGTGAGAGGGGCCATCTGATAGAGATTGTTACTTTAAAAAAAAAAACCCTGAAAACAGATTAACTGTCTAGGGAGGGGGATGGTTAAATTACGGCACACCCATAGGAATATGAGGCAGTCCTCAAAAGCAATGCTTTTGGAAAAAAAAAAATAGGAAAAAAAATTTACTGGCATAAAATATATTGCTGTCAAGAAGCAGATTACAAGAGCATATGTGCAGTATGGTTACTTTTTTTTAAATGAACATATACAGAGAATAAAGAAAGGGTTTCTGTGTATAAACTGCCTAACAGTAGTTATTTCTAAGAAGTGAGACTTGAAGTGCTTTTCTTCCTTCTCTTTATGCTGTGCATTGTCTACATTTTCCACAATGAACATATATTACTTTTATAATCAGAGAAAAAGGTTAAGAGCAAGAGAGTGTTCCCAAGATGGAATCTGAACTGCTTGTATAAAGTAATGACATAAGAAACTTTGCCTGCAAAAGGGTCTGTATACCCTTTAATAACATTGCCTAGGTTATTACAGACCATAAGAAAAATAAGTAGTATACTTTTGGCCAGTTGTATAAATATGTGACTATTCATAAACTCTGTGAAAATCAACAGAGAGAGTAACCGGGAGGAATCGTGAAGAATGGCATATTTATTTTCATCAGTGGGGGTAGTCGTACCTTAGGGACATACATCTACTCTGCAAGAATGTAATATAAAGTTAATCCTTCAACAAAGTGACCTCATTGTATTCAAGCACAGGGCTCAGGGGGCACCAAAAGAAGAAGTGGGACTAGTCAAGTTTTTCCCCCTAAAACTTGAAACAATTCCGAGAATCCAGGAGAGAAAGAAAAAAATTTAACTGCGCACAATTAACCACAAATAAAGCATGAGTATCTTAGGTTGTAAAAAGAAAAAACAGATGAAACTGTAAACTGCAAAAGGAATGCAATGATGAGAGCTTCTCGTGTCACCCCACTTCCAAGTACCTAACCCACACTTTCAACAGGGTTTGAGAGGGTGTTCTCCTAAACCAGTTAGGGGTGGTAACGGAATAAGGGAGGCTCAGAGGTTTAGCAAAATCCATAATCCCAAGGAAGAAAAGCCCTCAATTTTTAAATCAGCATAATAAAATGGGACAAGTGAGGGCATTAAAAACATTCCACAAGATAATAAATTGTCCATTGACTCAATAATCATTTCTAGTGCCTACCAAGTGTTCAGATGGCACTGGTAGGAATTCACTGTTTTACGTCACATAATCCCTTAAAAATAAACTTTCTGAGACGTGTACATAATCTCACCTCAGAAATGAACTACTGGGCTTCCCTAGTGGTGCAGTGGTTGAGAATCCGCCTGCTGATGCATGGGACGCGGGTTCATGCCCCGGTCCGGGAGGATCCCACGTGCCGCGCAACGGCTGGGCCCGTGAGCCATGGCCGCTGAGCCTGCGCGTCCGGAGCCTGTGCTCCGCAACGGGAGAGGCCACAAGAGGGAGAGGCCCGCGTACCAAAAAAAAAAAAAAAAAAAAAAAAAAAAAGAAGAAATGAACTACTATGATTGTAGAGTTGGAACCTGGTTCCAGCTCCCATGGCCAGGCTTCCCTCCTGCTCAGCAATCCATTCTCTTGCCTCCCTGATGGTCAGATGGTGGGTCACCGCCGCTGTTCCTCTTTTCTGACTCTAGGCTCACACTACACTTCACAGGACCATGTGGATTTATAGAGAGATCAGGCTACTGGGAAGCCACAAAGATTTGCATTCAAGATGTCTTCCAGTGTCCTGTTCAAACTTAGAGGTAGATACATATTAGCTGAGTAAGCTAAGTAGGACCTCATGGAGCTGTGTACATATCCTACAGGAAGTCTGAAACTTTCCTATAAATGCATAAGAGGCAAGAATAAATGCTTCTACACAGGAGCAAGCTTGTAGGGCAGATGTATCAGCTGAGATTTCAGAAGGGTCCTCTCACAGCTATGATAGGATACTGGGGAATGGGTATAGGGAGGAAGTAGGCTCAGCTGTATCAAAGTCATTACTTTTCAAAAGGGAAAAGATAGTTAAATATTTTTCAAAAACATCAAACCACTTCATGTGGCCTTGTGTGGGGTCAGCTTATAAATGGCTTTGGGTTCCTACCCAGTCTCACAATCTCAGACTCCCCTAAAGGAAACCAGTAACTTTCCATACAGAACCAGTCTATGCAGAGCCCTTCCCCTTTGGGCTTCAACCAAGGTTCTCTGGTCAAGACAGAAGAACTCTGGTTATACAAAGCTATTTACAGTGTCCAAATGTTCATGCAGCATGAAACGCTATATGCAAAGAAAATTTAGAATAATACAACTAGATTTTATGTCCTACTAATAGTGACAAGATTATAAAATTCATTCAAAACATCTGGTAATGGGTAAATCCTTACCAAATGTATATGTGAATTGTGGCCTTTTCATGCCTTTAGTCGTCTTCTTTTTTATTTTTTTTAATCCACAAACACATCAAAGAAAGAAAATTCTCTTTAAGGAGATTTATTTGCAAATTAAAACCATGTAGTCAAGACAAATGCATTCTCAGTTATTAGAACTGATTTTTCTCTTTTCAGAGTTGCCTTTTAGAGAAAACACTCCTCTGTCCTCCTTAACTTCTGAAGTACTTATCTCTGGAAACAATGGAGATGAAAGGCAGGACAGTTGTGTTCCTAAACGTCAGGGGAAAAGAGGTTTTGGGTGCCATTCCAACGTAAGCGCGCAGAGTTCCCCTGCTTTCATAGCTCAGTGACTCACTGTAGCGCTTTAACATATTTCTGGGGTTTTAATTTCCTTTTTTTAAATGGTTATGTGACATGATGTCATTTTGACTGGAAATAAAAAGAAATGCAGATATTAGAAAGGTAATATTTATATTCTACTGCCATTTAATGTCCAAACAAATATCTAGACTCTATGCCAAGTAATAAAGCCTCATAGCAAAGGCAATGATAAAACCAGCACCTGGGTCTCCAAGCTTCCCTGGTGACTATTCTATATTTGAACTAAAGGAATACAGCGGAGCATTTCCCTTCAAGGCAGATCCATTCTGGGCATAAGAGTTATTATATATGTGTTAGGCAGTCTTTTTGTTCCATAATGGCCCTATTTTTCCCCTCAGTCACTAAATTAACAACCAGAGGTAAACAATAAAACAGCAAGTTATCTTCACGAACCTATCTTTAAGACTAACTTTAAAAGATACAAACCGCAAAATCAACCAGAAACCTAAACAAGAGCCAGAAATACGGTCAAGGAAGAAATGCATTGCTTTTCCAGACGTTTGGTTGTTTCATTCCTCACCTAGATGTTTAGTGCACACATGGTATTCCGGGTCATCTCTTCCTGGAAGGGATACATTCCCTAAGAAACCTAACACCAAGTGCCTTGCAAGCAGAGCCCCTGCTTTCGGCGTGAAATGCTTTCACAGCCTGGCACCCTGCCTCAGGAAGGAGGTTCAGGAGAGCTTCGGGAAGAGGCTCACTGAACTGCAGAAAGCTATAACTGAACCAGAAGGGTGTCAGGATGAAGCCAACATGGGCAGAATTTACCAATACAGGAGCCAAAGGAAAATTTCCAAACTGGCTTTCAACATGCTCTGATCTCTTATTTGTAGTTTTCAAACCTCTTGATGTGGAGCAACAACACTAAGATTCAAAAATCAAGCAAAGGAAGTAATACTTCTCTCTACCGAGGGTACCATCAGAGGTACTGTTGGCTTGTGCGGCCACGTTCTCTTTACAGAGACTGGAGCCAGAGCCTGCAAGGTAAAGACTGAAGAGAGAAAAGAGCTCTGCAAAGTGGATCAGAGCCCAGGATGAAAAAATACAGGGGCTCTGGGAGAAAGCGATGGAAGACCCTGAGGACTGTCACTTGGAATGCAAAGGACTTGCGTATGTTAGGAAATTAATAACTCTTCCAGAAGCAAAAGCAATCAAGAGCAGGAAGCAAGAATTGAGTGACTCGCTTTTGTTTTTCAAAATGGAAGTAGCTTTACTGTTTTGCTACGTCTAAAAGGAATATACTCTTATTGTATAAAAAATACAAAGGAAACACAAAGAAGGAAAAAAGCCTCATAATATATATACTCATATATAATCACTATTTATATTAATATGTAGGCTTTTGGGCATTCTTACAATACTGTTTTATATAAATATAGATTATAAACATATTTATATCCACCTCATTCTTTTTAATGGTTGCAGCATATTGTAATTATATGGATGGCCATAATTTACGCAACAAATCCCCCGTTAATGGGGATGTATTTTTTCCTCAAAATTTTCAAGAGAAATTCTTAGATAAAAGAATATGTACATTTCAAGACTTTTGATACATATATTTTCGAACTATCCTTCCTGAAATTTATACCAATTTACATGTTGACAGGTTACTTTTAAAGGCATCTGCAGAAGAAAACACATTTTTAAGATTGTGTATCCTGAACTCAATTATTCTCTAAGTTATAAGGACCTATGAACGTTTTTAATAGATGTTAATGATCACAATGATTACTTGGAGAAGTGTCATTTCAAACATACCCCGAGGTCATATAAGACGCTTCTCCCATTAATATCAAAGTGCTTTATAGACATTACCCCACTGAGTCTTTCAATATGCCCTTGACATAAATGTCAAAATTTATTACTCCCAATTTGAAGGTGAGAAACTGAGGCACAGAAAGAGCTGGGTACATGAATCAGAACAAAAACCTCAGTGCTTCACTTACTATGCCAAGATGACTATTTTATTTTCATATTGATAAATCTCAATTTGCAGCATATTGACAAGTCCAGCTACCAAATCAATTAAATGGCACCTTGTTTTACTAAATATCTGTGAAACAGAAATCCAGCACTAGGAGGAATCCTTGTGCCAGATTCCTGACTTCAAACGGGTGAACAATCACTTGGCCTGATTTCTTAAAGCTTACCATGTCAACAAGCACAAACCTGTTGGAGAGGCCACCCTGGCATTTTAAACTTGCCCCACAAATAATCAAGAAACTGTGCTTTCTGTCTCATCAACTTCTCCTTACAGGTCTGAGCTGGGCTCTCAAAAGTTGATTTGTCTTTTGAGAAACAGAGACACATAATGCTGTTGAGATACATTAAACCAACTTATTTCACATCACAACCAGTTGGTATTTTCTAGAAGATCCTTGGTGAGAACTCACTGGCAGAAGTGGAGCATTTCTTAAACAGACCCACTTTTTGCCCTGCAGGGTTATACTCTATCTAAAATGGGAAGTAGGTGAATGTACAATAATTAGGGAAAACTGTATTGCTCTCTAATTGTGATAAAGTTGATGAGAAAAGTTGCCCCTGTTACTGCATACGATGTGCTCTGTACAGCTTGGCCTTCCAGGATACTTAATTTAGATTTCCAAATCTGATGCAAGTATAAAACTAAAATTAAATCCCTCAAGCAAACAGAAGCTTGACTATCTCCAGAATTTTTTTTTTGCCTTTCAATCTTTTTCATTTTGGAGTTTTTTTGTTTGTTTTTTAATGCCTCATTTATGATTAGGTTTCAAAGCCAGATTTGCTCAATTGAATGAGAAGAGGATGGTTGTCGCCATGTAATGGATGATAGTGTTTTAAATATTGGAGGCCAACACACTCTTTCTTCTTTAAAGTTCAAAGATAAATCCATCATTTTCTTCCCTACTGGCATATCTTCTGCTATAACAAGAGTAATATTCCTTCTATAATTGTTCTTTAGATTTCTTCCCAAAGAGTTTTGACAATAACTGTTCTCAAGGGGGTAAAATCACCCAGCCTGTCTGATAAACATGTTTTCTTGAGTTCCCACCCCAGCGAGTGCTTGACACTGTACTTTTATCATCCAGCGTGTGTTCAGAATGAGCTTAGAACAGCAATTGCCGGGAATAGGCAGGCGATAAACTGCATTGATTTAACACATCTTGTTTTCAATCATGCTTGGATTTTCTGAGCACGCATTTTTCCTGTACTTTGGCTTGTAGCTTTTATCTGACGAGCTGATCCCTTTTCACTGGAAAATGAAAAGGTCGCACAATAAGACACGGTTTACTGGAACTTGAACACGCACCAGGGAAAGTATTTTAGATAAATACTGTCAGACATAGTGGAGCTGAATTTCAACAACACAATTGTTAAACAACAATACTTATTACTCTCCTAAAACAAGCTACCAGCATCATATGGCTCTCAGCAGGGAAGAGCACCGAGTCAGGCTCCAAAGCTCAGAAACCCTTCTCTGCGCCTTTTGCTAACTGAGCACAGAGTTCTGGGCCGAGGTCCCACTTATGATTGTTAATATCATGGTCTTATGTGACAACTCAAAAAACTACTGCCACTGTCACAGAGCTGTCTCCTCTAAACCAGTGGGCAGGTTTCAGAAGAGCTGGATGATGAAGTTACAGCAGAGTTCTGCAGACAGACTGGGAGGGGAGAAAAAAAATCCCAAGAAAAGTGACATGAAAGTGATTCCAAATAATCCATTAATTCTCCTAACAAGACAGGAAAGTACTTGTAACTGGCAGATATTAGAGGATTAAGTGCTTATTTGGTTATATTTTAATGGACTCAAAGAGAACGTATAACAAGCATGCTATGTAGAGCATTAACAGTGGTCTTGCAGATAAGCCTAGAGGTTTTTGCCAGCCTGAACTCCAACCTAAATAGCACTTGATATAAAATAAATGAAGCCAGACTTCTGCAGTATTGACCCAACCTAAGTGATTATTTTTACTGCATGTCATTAGCCTTCGACTCAGCCAGAAAGTCTCCTCTGCCTGAATGTTTGACACTGGAACCCTTCCCTTTATAGCCTTAACACAATTCTGAATATATCTCTATTCATTGTCTGCTCCAGAGCTTCTTGAACTTTCTCTGTTCACAGTACCTTGGGTGCCTCAGTAATCTTTTCACAGAGCCCTCAAGCCAAAAGAAACACCCAACAATTCTGTTTAATTAACTACTTAGTTCCAAACAGCTTAATATTGTTTATATCCTAACATCTTAATATTTATATCCTTGATATTTATATCCTAACAACTTAGCAGCCATTTGAAAAAATTACAAAGAAATGGAAAGAAAAAATAATACAATAATACTTTCAATTCATCCTAAAATAATCACAAGAACTTACTCACAGGATGTGTGCTCCTGTTGAGCACAGTACAACTTCTCAAAGCCTGGAGTAAGATCGGACATTGACGCGCTTTTTTCTATTCCACGTTGATTTTCTCAGGACACCTCCTTGAATCACAGCGACTGCTAAAAACTGAGCCTTGCAAAGCTATGACACCATCAAAAGGAACACAGTGCGATCTAATGTTGAGTTATGAACTACCTCAAACTAGCAGTTTGTCTGGTACCTGACAGACTTAAAGTATCACTTGTTTCCCTCAAATTTAAAATACCCCACATCACCCCTGTATGTTCGAAGGGACACCTTGGTGCGTAAGTTTAGGAAACATGGATCTACTCAGAACTGTAGAATCAACTAAATGCGAAGATGCTATGAAAATCCATTGCATTCATGCATTGTGTCTTTTCTTGTATTATTAATTTAATAAGAGCATCAGCTAACACTTCCTAAGGACTTAGCATGTGCCAAGCACTTTACATGGACTAACCTATCTGATCTTTACCAAAACCCCAAAGGGAAGTATTATTGTTATGCCTGTTATACAGAGAAGGAAATTGAAGCCTGAAGGAGTTAAACACCTTGCCTCGATCCACAGAGCTAATGAGTGAAAGGCTAGAGATTTGAGCCCAGGCAGTCTGCCTCCCAAGCCCTGATCTTAACCTCTTTGCTAGAACAGCCTAGTTAGGATAACCAAGAGGCCTCCAGGATAAGCCTCTAACAATTTGGACCTGCAGTACTCTTCTAATGCTTTTCTTGCTCCCAGTATACTCCTCTATGTGCAGTCTATTCTAATTCTTTTCTTTGTCCCAACTTACGTCCTACTCCAGCCCTCATCTGACTTCCATTTCTCTAACATACCACTTCTTGCCTCAGTTCCAACCCTTTTGGGGTAAGACAGAGCTAGATTATCATCTAGGCTATGTCACTGACCAGCTATGTGCCTTTTGGAAAAGTCACATTCTTTAAGTCTCCTAATATGTAACGTGAAGATGTGATGTGATACCATTTGTATGATGCTTTGCACACAATAAATCCTCAATGGGCAGCTGTAATTACTAATAACAGAATACCTGACATGTGCTAAAAATGGGGGAGATGTGCGGAATACAGGATTAATTAGACATATTTACACATTCCCCACTGTCAAGAAACTCCAGAGTCTAGAGGGGTAGAAGGATAGAAACAGAATTCTACAACAATGTGGTAAATACAATGTGAGGAGGCAGTATTATAGGAGAACATCGGGCATGCTTCACTTGTCCTTGGGGTTCAGCCTTTCTTCCCCCTACTCACACTAACTGGAAACTACAATTCAAAGAATTCCACCACCTCTGATTCTCGAATGTTATTCTGAAACACAGCTCTGTCTGGAATAGAACATAACTGTTTTAAAACAATATAAATTTTGTGACAAAACGGGAATAAAATACAGGTGGGAGACACCTAATTAAACTGGGAATTTTTTTCCCCACACTTGAGATGTTTTACATTGCTTAATTAATTCAATAAGATTGGACACTTGCTATATACGAGGCCAAGTGCTAAAGGAAATGAAAAAAGAGAGAGAAGTACAGCACAGGTCCAGTTCCCTATGCTTCTCCAGGTGCAGATGGTTCCATTTGAAAACTCACTGTGATGTGCCCTTGAGGAGTTTATTTATTTATTTATTTTTGGCCATGCAGTGGCTCTTGGGATCTTAGTTCTCTGATCAGGGATCAAACCCGTGCCCCCTGCAGAGGAAGCAGGAGGTCCTAATCACTGGACCTTGAGGAGTTTATAATCCAGGGAAGACAGGCCTATAATCAGCCACTCAAAAAGATACAAAACTGTAGCATTACTAATGTAGTAATAGTACATTGCACAGAAGAAGGAAAAATAATTATCTGTACTGGAGCCAAGGAAACATATACCAAAGAGGTCATATCTGAGCTGGATGTATAAGGATAAGTAGGATTTTTCTACTGAAAAGGGTGGGAAAAGAATCCGAGGCAAAAGAAACAGCAAGAGCAAAGGCACAGAGATATAAAAGGACATGATGTGTCAGATACAATGAGATATTCCAGTTTGGAAAGAGCATAGCTTATATATTGGGATTAGGGTGTTGAAGAGTAACTGTGAGTAATAGTATTGGCCTTGAATGCCTTGCTAAGAAATTTACCTGGTAGGTAACAAGGGGCTATTAAAGGTGTTCCATATCATAGGAGAGATACAATTAGATCTATATTTCGAAGACATAACCATAGGAGTCCAGTAAAAGATGAATTTTAAAGTCAGAACTATCACAATAATCCAAATGGAAAATGAAAGACCAACTAATAATGAGGTAGTCATGGAGAAAAGGAGGAAAAGGTAGATTTCAGAGATATTTTAGAACAGAAATTACATGAATTTAGTAACATGGTAGATGTGAGGGATTAGAAGAAAGTGGAGGATGACTCTGACGTTTCTAATTTCCCTGACTAGATGAACAGAGTGGCCATTTATCAGGATAAAGAATGGAAGGAGAAAACTGTATATGGCAGGAAAAATCGTGAGTTCAACTTCAGACGTGCTGAATTTTAGGTACCAATAGGATATCCATGTGAAAATGTTTAGTAGATAGTTGGAAACAAAGGACTGATATTCAGAAAGAAGATCAAGGATGGAGTTAATTTTATGGGTAACACTGAGATATAGGTAACAGCTGAAAACATCAATGTGAGAAGAGAACCAAGGATAGACAGCGCTATGGGAAACACCAACAGTTAAGGGATAGTTTGAGAAAGACTCAGAGACAAAAATAACAAAGGCAGGTCAAAAAAGTGGAAAGAATATCAGGAGAGAATAATGTCACTGAAGTCAAATGAGGAGCTAAAAATTGTCCACGCTAGCTAGTGTAGCTGGGTAATCAACCAGGAGAGGTCTGGGGAGAAGCTGTCAAAGGAGACCACTCCAAAATGAAGACTCGTGGATGCTTTAACCCAGAGGCTCTGGTTCTCTTTTGTCTCACTCAATAACCCCCAAATACAAAGGTCTGAACACATCAAGTAAGCAAGGGATGATGGCAAACCCGTTTGCCCAACTGAAGCTTAGCTAATCACAAGAGGCATAAGAGAGAGGAGAGGACACTCAGCCCTGATTGGAGTCACTTCAGTCCTAAAGGAAAGTGTAGAACTCCAGGTGCCCTGATACAAAAACTATGATGCGAAGTTCACCGCTAGCTTTGGCCAATTTCTGTTAGTACAGTGGGAGGGGTGAGGATGATGGGATTTTCCATGGCTGTCGAGATTTTCTGCTCCCAATCTTGATGCCTGTCTTTTAAGAAGTGGATGGAACACAGCTGATCCCTCACAGCACCCCAGTGAGGTGCTACTGTTTCTAACCCACTCTAGGTCTGGACTTGTGAGCCAGGAGGACTGGGTCTCCTTGCCACAAAACATTTACAAAATACATTTGTTTATGTAACCAGAATTTAATCTTCTCCTTTGGATGTCGGTGGTCTTAATATTGGTCCCTGGTGACTTACAATCAATAGATGTTTAGTTAAGCAATTCACTTGTTTTGGATTAACAGTTATTGTGTGGGCAATGGGTATGTGGCCACTTCCGCAATAACCCCACATCTCCTGATGCAGTGAATGTTACAATCAGACATTTGTTGCTATTAGCTTAGGAGATGCTGGAATCCAATTTTGAAAAGCAAGTAATAAAGCACCACATAAAAAATAACGGTGTAATTACTTCTTGGTCAGGTTAAACCTACTGTGACGATAAAAACCAAAGGGAGCAGCATCATAAGTGGGTTTGCTGTAAATATGACACTGGTTCTGACCTTCGGCGAGCAAGAAGCTTGAAGCTACCCACCTAAGCCAGGTGCACAGGAGAATATTTATGTTGCATATCTTTACCAAGCCTCTGTTTAAAAGCACTTTAATGAATGTACCCCAGGAATGCCATGGCAATTCTCAAGAGCTAAAGAGAATGGACCAGTCACTAAATTACTGACCTCAAGGCTTTCAGGTTCCCATTTGAATTCAGGCTCTCAAGAAAAGGGATTTAGAAACTTCATGGGAGAGTAATCACCATGCTGGTATAATTTGTTCTCCAAATGTAGAAGAAGAAGAAAGTAAGGGGGTCTAACTGGAACATGGACCACACTGTCCAAGAGGTGAAGGAAATTCTGGCTGTTGCTGTTGATCTATGAGCAAACACCGGTAACCCAGTGATATGCGCAGAAGAAATAAACCAGCCTCTGCTTTCAGGCTGTGATCTTTCACATCTCATCCCAAATGCTTGAGAGGCTTCCTGAATCCACATGAAATACCGTGGGCGTGTGGGTGTAGGGTGGGGGAGAGCCTTAGCCACAGTTATGACAAGAACTTTTAAGGATGGCATGGCACAGCCCATGTGTAAAGATATCATGATTGTTTTCACCTGCTGCCTTTGATTATTTCCAGCTCTTGGGAAAACATTTAGTTAATATCTTTGTTTAGGCCCTCTAAGAGTTGTAAATGGTTCTCCTAAGGTTTGTGCATTTTGAACAGACATTCTGACAGGATGCTGAAGACAGCATTAGCCCACCAGTAAAGCAACAGCAGGCTAAGTTTTACTAATGAAAGTGACTTCTATAGGTTAATTTCTCAATGACAGCAATGAGCACGGAAATGCAAGTACTCTTGGACGCTGATGGTTAGAAATGGGTATGAGCTTTTTGCAGGGCAACTTGGCTATCTGTGGGTGGAGAGGATGAAAGATTAAGTCTAGAGACCAAATCATCATGAGTTTGGAGGCATCTCCAAATGGAGGCCCGGTGGCCACACAAACCACTTCTAACAACACTATTTTTCCAAGTGGACACAGGCTCACAGCAGTCACACCAGCCTTGTCAAACTTCAGAAATGCCACCTTGTGTTTCAAGAAGACGCTGTTCTTGCTCTGACTCCCCTGGACCCTCCTCTTCCTTCAAACTGGAAATAGAGACTGAAATTCTCCAAACCGAATCTTCCAATTCTGTCTAAATTGATGGGTGTGATGGGGTGGCTTAAAATGAATAATAAATGAGAACAAGGGAAAAGAACTGACCTCTCTTCCATATTCTCTCTCTGCAATCTGCCTGTCCCATTGGAGGCTGGTGAATTTAGAGGAAATGAAAATACATATTTAACACCATGTGTGGAATTTACTTTGCCTGAGGCCACTGTGTCAGATATTGTTGCTGGGTTTTTCAGAGGGCTGGGGCATAGCTGCAGGGGCAGAGACTAGGCTTGATAAACTGCTGACCAATTCCCAGATGGAAAATTTTTATGATTATATTGGGACAATAGGTACTGTGACCCTTTAAGAACAAAATCAAACATACTGGATTGCATTCTTCAAAAGCTACCGAAACAACTTTTAGGGAAGAATACATTCTTCTAAGTCTCCTTTCTAAGCTGGAATTAACAACTTGATCTTGATGCAGTCAGGTAGAGGGGCAAAAGCACATACATTCAATCAACTTCAGAACTTTATTGCTGCAAAGATCCTTCCTTTTACAGCAAACACAACCAAGCTTGGAGACCCTAACTGATCAATGCAAGATCAATCTGCTAGTTAAGAGTTGAATCCAGAAGAAAAAACTCAAATGTTGGAACCTAATTCACACCAGGTCCCACATGAGTCCTCCATGTAAGCTTGATTTAAAATAAAAAGGATCATTTACTGAGAAGTAGTACTAGGCATTTTAAATTTAACTTATTTTTTTTTCTTCAATGGCCCCAAAGGTAGGTATTCCTGTTTTAACAGATGAGAAAACTGAGATGGCAAGGGGTGGGTAGGCAATGAAAAGAAGTGTGACTGGGTTATATCTATGAAAAAAGACATCACACCTGCCCTTTAGACAACATCCTCATTGAAAGATCCATCTCCTGTAACTACTGACCATTTCAAAGCCAAATGGCCCTGCCATTTTATAAAATGAATACTAACTGCAAGGAAGACCAACGAAGCCTCCCAGGATCTTGAAGTATCATGGAGCATATCTACAAAGTGTCCACATTTTTTTCTTAACCATTGCCAATCTTTCTTAAAGTCTGTTTTGCAAAGGCCCCTGGAATTAAAAACAATGTGCTCTGACTTGACCTAAATTCTTGAAATGGAAACCTGATAATAATTGTAGCCCATAGGAAATGATGCATAGTTAGAATGTACCAGAAGCTGTGCTCAGTACTATGTTAAATATCATTAATTCTTAGCCATCCTTATGAAGTCTGTTCTGTTATCATCACCATTTTTACAGATAAAGGAAGACCCTGAGAATGACAGATGTGATGGATCCTGCCCAAATTTTACAGCAGTAAAAGTAGAACCAGGATCCAAACTTAGGCAGTCTCCAGTGCCCACCCATTTATTCACCCTTTACAGTGGGCCGCCCCTGTGGAAGCATTTAGCTAATACATTGGAAGGGATGATGTTATCTTGCCTTTAAGGTACCATGGAAGAAAACAAACAATAAAAGATGTCTCAAGCAAAACTATCTGGTTTTGACTTGAAAGTATACATGTATACCCACATAGGCTACATAAAGACCTGACTCCAGGAAGATGTGAGTTTAAAAAGGGAAACTTTCCAAAATGGATCACACCTAAGCCCAAAACCATTTTCTGTGAGGTGTATGGTGGTGATGGTGGTGATGTCACCCATAAAAGAGATGAGAAATGACACACACTTCTCCATTACTACCTTCCAGCTTGTTTAATCTCACCTGGCAAGTTTTCCTTAATCAAGGAACTTGAAAATTGTATGGAATCTTGAGGCAGCTCTGGGTAACACAGGTAAGAATTCTGATATGCTTTCTTCATTAACTGCTCATACCCCAGAAAGGAGAAGGAAGCCTCTCCTCCTGGGTTGTCTTTTCACTGGAAAACTCATCTTAATTGAATGCACACAGCAGTTAACTATCTTCGAATTCACAAACCATTAATGCCCCATTTTCATAGAGCGTGGCACTCTCCGGGCTGTGCTGCCAGGAATGTGAGATTCAGCAGGAATGGGGAGGGGACCGCAGAGAGAAGGGAGAGCATCAAGGCGCTCCTCTTCACCAGCAAACGAGAGTTCTGGGGCTGAGCAGGGGGGACAGCGGATAATGCTGCCCTTGCAAAATTGACATCCTTCCAGCACTGTTCTGTGTCAGCTGCAAGGGAATCACAAATAATGCCATTCTGCCATTCTTGGAATGCCAGTTAAGCAGGCTTCAAATGTGCCTACGAGGGAAGACGAGGTTTGCAAGTGGTCGTGTGGACGTAAAAAGATGGTATTAATGGTAAAAGGAAGGGGGAAAGAAAAACTGTTTGCACTTTTCTCTCTGGAGATATCTGGTCTGTTTCAAAGTTCCACTTTTCTTTCTCTCTCCAGGCCAGGAAGATCTAAGCAAGGTCTTGAGGTGTGTCCCCAAAAGACTCTCGTTAGGTGGCTCCCTGTAGCACGGCAGGTACCCGTGAAAGAGACCCTGGATTAACTGCCCTTCTGTGCCAGGGGCAGCTGGTTTCTTGAGGGAGAATTATGCCAGCTGGATCTCTTACCGAGCGTGTAGCCTCTTGAAGTCAGAAGGGTGTGAGATTATGTCTCTGATGATGAAGATATTTATAATTAGACTTTGTACGAGATATAAGCATATTTTTTACTGCATGGGGAACTATTGGGGCTCTATCAACACTTTCTTTAAATGTCATGAAATTGTCAGAAACCACTAGGAAGACCCATTTACCAAAATAGGCAATGCCATCTTTTTAGAAAGCCTGATTTTGCTTTTGAATAAACTCAGAATCTGACCATGTTCCCCTTGGCCACGATTCTAAAATCAACTGTGACTATAATTCCTTGAGCACAGAAGGGAGACTCCTGACTTGCCACAGCCTTGACCTTGGGCTTTGGTACTGAAGGTACCAAATCAGGTCATTTGAATCCCAGACCAACCACACTACAATGAAATCCACATTTGGTAGGAAATGATGTGAAAGTAGGGTTCTAGTTCACCTGCTAGTAATGGCATTAGTTGTGGCATAACCCCATAAGCTCCCAGACAGTTTAGGATTTAGAGAAAACAAAATAACAGTATTACATGAGGGAGATAAACACACACCGAATTAACAGCAGTTATGAGTTTCCTTTACGTGGCAGGAATATTTTCTTGGCTTTGGGATTTAGAATGTGAACAAGGAAGGCTGGGCATGCCAATTCTCTGAGTTTCATTTGCCTGCCAGAATATTTAGAGGTCTGGGCAAGGTAAACTAACGCTCCCGTTTGTGCTGAAGGCGACGTGCCATTGACTTGTCCCAATCCGAGTATTAAATTATCTTTCCTCATGATGACACCAACACTGAAACTTTATAGAGAGCTTATTTTATAGTCAGCAATATGGGGCACTGGATTTTATTTCCCTTTGGACAATACGATTGTGGTTAGCATAAGACAGTGAATCCAACATCAATCCTCTGTCAAAAATAGTTTTATGAAGGCCAAAGGGAGGGTGGGCATACCAGAGGCACACCCAGTTGGAGATATACAAACATTGAAAGAGAAACTAACATAAATTCTGTAAACAACAGAAGTCAAGCTTTCTTGGGGTCATTAAAGACCTACATTTTATATTCAAACAGTAGGATATTTACTGAAATATCAGATCAACTCTTAAAGGACTGCTGGCCCCAGGGGGTCTTATTTGTAGTCCTCTGTCCAAAGTCCATTAGACAGGGTCCCTGTCTTTAGTAGAGTGGATCCAAATAAATTCTGAGAGGAAACAGATTCCATTCCCTCCGTTTACTTTATTACTATTGATTTCTGAATTCCCTCCAATCTCTTTCTTGACTGAGCAGATAATATACATTTAGTACCACAGGTAATTATCCCAAATGAATCCAGTGTGCAGTTGGGTGATTAAAAAAGAGAAAGGACATTGATAGATTAAACACTTAAACATTAAAAAGTATGGCTGATTGTATTAATATATACAAGAGCTTATAATATGCTCATTTCATGGCTAGATATAGTTTCCTAGGCTAATCACAAATTCATTTGTACACTTAGACATATTTTATTTCCACTATTCTATATTTTATAGCATTATCGTAGAGTACAAATGCTAAAATAATAAAAACAAAATCATTTCAAATATTTTTTAAACTCTACCTTCTACAAAAAGGAACCACTTAAACAATGTTTTTAAATATTTAAAAGGGATTAGAAAGTTTAATTGCCAGAAATGACAATGGTTTTTAAAGCATCAAAGATAGAAAAGAGAACAAGGAGTGTATCATTTTTAAAGTATATATAAAACAACTTAAATATCTAGCAACAGAGGCATGGATAAATAAATTTAGTAAACCCACACTGTGGGAGATTATGCAGCCTTTTAACACTATGTTTATGGAGAAGTTGTAATGCGTGGGAAAATGCTTAGTAGGCTATGTGAAAAAAACAGGATATAAAACTGTGTGTGTATACACATACACAATATAACCACAAATATGAAAAAAATGTTTATATATATTTGTTACACGTAGAAAAATATGACAGAAATATATGAAAATGTTAGCAGTGGTTATCTCTGGGTGATGGGTGTTGGACAATGTTCATTTCTCTTATCCTATCCTGTTAGTCCCTAAATTTTCTGTAATTAGTTTATATTATTTCTATATAATATATACTATAATCACTAAAATTACATAAATATATAATGTAATTACTAAACAAATAATAGAAAGATGGACAGATGGAAAACTGGCATTGGATGGTAGGTTTGACCCATGTTTTGTTTACTCCTGGTTCAAGGTTATCTGGGAGCCCTCACATGCCAGGGGTATCTGTTCTGGCTCCTGTTTGAAAATCTACCCATTTATGGGTGAGTTTTCTACAGAGTCCTACCAGACTTGTGTAAGTATTGAACACTCAGGGATCATCACATTTTTAAAGAAGGAATATGGTTATATAGATATCGAAGTCCTTCTGAAAGACAGCACAGTGGAACAGTTAAGGGGATGAATTCTGGAGCCAGACTGCCTGGGTCTGACTACAGCTCGTCCGCTTACCAGTTGAGTAACTCCGCAAAACGACTTAATCGTTCCATGTCTCAGTGCTTTATAGGTCAAATCAGGACATCTCTACCTCATAGAGATGTTAGGAGGTTAAATGCATTAATATCTTTAAAATGCTTAGAAGAATATGACATGGTGTAAATCCTTACATTATTCGTTTAATAAGTAAAATGAAATTTTGACTTGTATTAATCAGAATACAATTACAAAGGAAGAAATGGACAAAATACATGTAAAACATTTGAGTTTTTGTAAGTGTTTTGGTAAGCTCATCTGGGGCAGGGGTGTAACGTTCTGTTGAATTAAGGTCAGTGCTCAGGACTGTAGTAGTTTTACATGGTTTTTCCATATTTGCCAAAGATCTGTCCATCATCCATTTCTAGGAATGTTGTTGATGATACTAATGTTCAATGGAATACTTACTATGTGCCAGTATTGTGTGTAAAGCTTTGTTTGCTACTCTATACTTAGACTCTAACATAAGACTCAGAACTAAATAGGTGTAAAATAAATGTGTACTGAGTGAAAAAGCCAGTGAATGAAGTACTTCACCCTGGCTGCATCAAGTTCTCCAAATATGGGCATATTTCCACAAAGGGAAATATTAAGAACTAGAGTTGAAGTGTTAAATTTCTCAGGATCTAAAACTTATTTTTACTGTTATGATACGGAGACACTGAGATGGCATTATCAAAAGAGCGGGGCAATGAAAAAAACTATTTATTCTGAGAAAAAAGTTGTAGCTCAGCACTCAAATGTCTTCCAGGATCCTTTTCCTGGGGCATCCATAAGGACAGAAGGAGCAATGGAAGTGGAGGTACCAAGACAGCCATGGCAGCACCAATAAATAGAAATAGCACGTCCCACTGGCTCTGTGGTTTTTTTTCCTACCAGGTAGTGCATGACAAGAGAATGTCAAAGCAACTGAAATCAGAGACAACACTTGAAATAACGGTCTAGAATGGTCAATTTTACTGTAATAAATTTCATTACTGAGAGAGGAAGACAACTATTTTTAGACACTGTCTATTGTTTTGTATGGATTTCAAAGTTACTCTTCATGCATCTAATTTCTAAATTCATAGTATAACTTTTAGCATTTTGTGGAGGTCTTGGCTCCAAAGCAGCAAAAGAGAAGTGAAAGGTCCCATGGTTGTCAAATCTTGATAAGTTCTCAGTGTCACTTTTTTCAAATGTGGAACTGCTCAAACCACACAGATAATTATAGATGACCAGATTGTAACTGTTTTATTGCTTCTTTTTCCCCATAAATTTTAATTTTGGAAAGTTAAGTGAAAAATGTGGTTCCAATTTTCTACAAATTGCACACAATTTGGTTTTAACAAGAAAATAGAAAGAAAGGGTATGTTCTTTAAAGTGAATTACGAACTAGAGTTTGTTTTCGCTTGCTCAACACCGCAAGAATAATAAAGCACAAAATTTAGAAAAGATGCCTTACAAAATGGAAATCATGAACTGTAGTAAGAAAAGCGTAGAGTAATTTTTTATCTAAACATGGTTTAAGCAATCTAACAGGATAATACAATTGAGCTAGTCTTTCTCCCTCTGGTGAAACAAGCTAAAGTTAAAAAGGAAAGAAAGAAAGAATGAAAGGAAACAGGGTAGAAGCCGACAACCTTAATGCATTGTATAACAGGAAATCTCTTAATAAGAAAAGGCTGTGTACATCCCCATCTTATTCTCTCCAAAAGTGCCACTGACTACAGAACTACTGATATTGAAAACAATATCAAAATCATTGGAATGCACACCTAGAAACAGAACAAAAGACAGGAAAGAGATTTTTAGTGGAAAGAAATTATAGCCATCTGCTGAGTTCTGGCTAGAATCTTAGAGTTAGACCATCATGCTTTCTGTATTCAAGGGAGCAGACAAGAACTAGCATGTTAAAGACAGGAAGCCCATGATGTGTGTCTACCACACCAAAACTACCAGCTGGAAGGCAAACAGTGAAATCAATCAACCAGCTGTTTTGTTCTCCTTTGTGCCAAACTTGGGGTTGAATATATTCTTTCATTCCTTCAACTGACCACTGCTTTCAACTAATCCACAATGTAGACTATCTCTAAGTATAAGGCAAAATATATTATTCAGATAATAAACTGCTTCATCACAATTCTCAATCTCCTTTGATCAAATTGCTCCAGGGCCCACGCTATGTAATAGCACCAGTATGGCTTCCTCCAATTTCTACTTCCAAAAATGTTTACTTTCATACTGTGACGACCAAAGATCACCTGTGCTTTATTTGTATCCTATAAACAAAGCAGATCAAACCTTAACACAAGTACTTGGTGTAATGTTGTACGCTTAGGTAGTCTTTTTGGGCCAAAAAGTACTATTTGCTAAAATTTTTCTATCTGGGGCTAAAGTTCCAAGTATAGAGTGCCTCTGATTATTCGAACACCAAGTTCTGACTTATGAAGGTCCAGCTATAAACTGGGACTTGGCAAACTTGGAGTATTACTCATTGACTAATAATTCTATTAGTCAAAACTGCAAACTTCTGGTCAACTGCATATTTTACATATTACTGCACAAAGCTCTAGCAGAAGTTCACCATCCAAAATGTCCTTTGAAGGCATCACTATTAACAAGAGATGATTTACTCTCTTGAAATATAAAAGCTGAATTTTCCCATCCAGAAGTCAATAAATCTATGTGTTGGTAAAGAGGCTATTCCCTACCTGTAGCAATCAAGTTACGTAACCCTCAGGCAATGACTTTTCACTGTGCACAGACCTCATGTGTATCTCAGTCCGCAGTGTTTGACTGATGATATAGTCTGATCGAAATGATGATGCAGTAAAATGGGAGGATTTCACAGCGAAATACTCAAAAAAGGCAAAAAGCTAGCTAGAGGGGTATCCACAGAAGGGCATCTTGAGAGGAAAGCAAACGAGAAGGCTTACTACTCACAAACCAAGGCCGAGGCATTTTTCATTCACTCATTTATTCTTCCAAACATTTATCCATAAGAACTCCCTCACCTGTGCCTCCGACTTCAGCCTTGTTTCCACATCTACGACATCAGATCAAAAATATCATCCTGTTTACCTGACAAGGATCCCCAGATATTTGGCTCTTCTTTTTTTTTTTTTTTTTTTTTTTGTGGTACGCAGGCCTCTCACTGTTGTGGCCTCTGCCGTTGCGGAGCACAGGCTCTGGACGCGCAGGCTCAGCGGCCATGGCTCACGGGCCCAGCTGCTCCGTGGCATGTGGGATCTTCCTGGACCGGGGCACAAACCCATGTCCCCTGCATCGGCAGGCGGAGTCTTAACCACTGCGCCACCAGGGAAGCCCCCCAGATATTTGGCTCTTATTTCTCTCTAAGAAAAAGTGTCTGGGTGACACTGGATGAAGGTACGAAGCTTTACTCACTTCAGTGCAGGTAATTGTTCTTAGTCAAAACTGAATGCAAGTGAATGTTCAGGATTTTCCTTAACAAGATGAATAAAAGAAAAATACCCTAAATGCCTTCAAATCTCTCGGCGGGGACAGGGGAGTAGCATGGAATAAGGGCAGGGAGGAGCAATGCAAACGATGAGCTTAGGAAATCATTTTTACATAAATTCTGGAGTAGTGTAGAACATATTCTAAGAGGTAAAAATAAAGAGAGGGAGATGCGTGGGGCAGAATTTCTTAAAACATATAATTTTCACATATAAAGACCGCCCATTTTTGAGAAGCTGGAGCTCAATAACAAGGGGAGAAAGCAGGAGACTAGAATTGAAAGGAATCCTACACCCTCAGTCCCCTAGGCAAAACCTTCTCCCAGTCCCCAATTCCCTGGACTCCCAGGCTGGCTGCCCTCCCACCCCACCCCCACCCCCTGGCCATTTATCCAGATTTCTACCAGAGCATTTTATCAGTTTGATTGGCATCATGTGCCAACGCAGCCTGCCCTCTATTTATTTTTGCTGTGCACTGGAGTCATATTTGGATCCCTGGGCCTTTGCACCATACTTTGCACATAGTTGGCATTCAATAAAAGGCAGAGAATGAAACTCAAGGGAACAGCAGACTTGTCTGCTTTAGAAGCTTAATTTTATTTTCCAGTTCCTAAACTTTTCTTGGGATTAGTTAGCTGAAGGCCTAAAGGCAAGAGAAAGGACAGGAATTGAGAGGGCATTTTGAGGTATTTCATGGACCTGGAATTCTCACAGAATTAAAAGCCTGAGACTTACAAGGGACCTAGTACAATGCCGAGCACAAAGCAAGTGTACACTTAAGAGCTGAGCACATCGGTAGGGGAAACAAGGAGGAGGGGAAAGGACTTCCTGGAAGATGGCTGCCATGGAGGGATGTCGGGAGACGCTGTGAAGACTGATGAAGGAATCTAGGACAGGGTCTAACAGTAGACGTGAACGCTATACCCATATATTCAAACCATAGTTTGGTGAAAGATCACCTGACAATCACCTAAGACTCTAAATGAAAGGGTATAGATCAAGACCGCTGGTGGCTTTTCTATTGAAAAAAACAAGGTGTGAAATCAGTTTTTTTTTTTCTTTTTTTTTTTTCTGGTTCTTTTCCTGAAATTTCTAACCTGGACAAAATGTCTGTGGTACTTTAACAGCTCAGAAAACTTAGGAGCAAACCTTAGGGAGTTTTGGAATTGGCCCAGAGTCCTAACTTACTGAGTGTGCTGTGCCCTGGAGGTGGGTTCACCCCACCCGGTCATGGTTGAGCCCCTCAGATCCAGGCTCTTTCCCTTCGGCCAAATCTCAACCACAGCTAAATTTTCCCAGCCTCTGGAGGCGAAGTGTTTGGGCTGCCTTCTGACCAAGTGTGAGAGAGTTTTTTTCTGTTTATGAGATAGGCTACAGAACCTTTCCCAGGATAATCAGTCATCTTGACTGGTGACCCTAGCCAGCGGCAGACAAAACTGGGAGATCTAAATCAATGGATTTGTTTTGTAAAAATCACTCAACTCTACTGGGACAAATTTGATTTGGTTTTAATTTTTTTTTTTTTTTTGCCTTTTTTAAAATTGAATGACTTATTCCTTCTTCAAGAGTTACTTTGAATATTTTGCTTGAACCCATTCCTAATTAAAAATAATCTCTTTAAGTATAAACATAATGGTTTTCTAATTTTCTTTTTATTCACCCATCCATCAATCTGTCCATTCAACAACTATTACTAAACTTTTTACTCCCCGCCAGACATTGTGCTTGAGGTGATCAAAATGCAAACGCTATGCTTCCAGCTGTGTATTTTTCATTCCTGAATAAATATTTGGCAAATAAAGAAAATGAGGACCGAATGAACTAAGTCATGAAGAGGGAAAGTCCAAATAGGAGAAACAAGCAGAGAAGAGTAAAATGTACGCATGTGACATTGTCTGAACAGTAATACAAATTCTTAGGGAATTCTGCGACAGATTTAAAATGTGGGCATTTATTGGCCACTAATTCCTGTGGCCTTGAGGTTGCGGTTCTGGCCATTTTTTAAAAAAACACACAAAAAACAAAAAACAGTTGATGGGACTTTTCTGTAAAAATGATGACTTTTGACCCAGATGCTCAGAAAAGAAAATAAAGTGGGCTCTTCCCAGATACCCCATCACCCTCGTCCAGGGGCTGAGCCAGAGGCTTTTCTTCTCATGGTTAGCCTGGAGCAATGCTTGGCTCAGCTCTGACCCAGAGGTTGGCGTGATGCAGATAACAAGGCCACACATCTGCTCACAGAATTGGAAAGCCTCAGTAGGACCTAGGGCTTCAGAAGGCATGCATCCTATATTCTCTAAAGAGAAGGAGGGATGTGTGCTGCGTAACCCACAAGAATCATCACAGTGCCACCCTAATTGTCTCCCTTTTAGGCTTACCCTTGCACTCTCATTTCTGCACATGAACAGCCTTACTTCTATTGCATCAAGTAAGACCTCTAAGTATCTCTCATTCTAGTAGTCACTGAGGAAAGTATGGGATGAATTGACATTTGAGAAAATCAGACCCTTTAGACTATAATCTCCACGAGGGCAGGGCCTGTGCCCATCTGATACATGGTATCTCCAGTAAGTAAAATATGGATGATGATTAAAAAATGTCTGCTGAGCGAAAGAAAGAATGAATGATCAGCACCCAGTGCCACACTTCATATTACCTTTGTGGCTAAATACTGATGATAATGCTATATGCTCCAGACTCTGAGGCCGGTCTGCCAGTGTGCAAATCCTGGTTCTGCCACCTTCTAGTTGCGTGACCTTGAGCAAATTCTTAACTCCTCTTTGACTCAGGTTCTTCACGTGGAATGTGGGGATAATAATGGTACTTGTCTCATAGCGTTAGGTATTTTTTTAAGAACAGATGTCTAAAAATATGTCATATGCTCAAGACAGTGAGTGGCGCATAGTAAGTACCTTTTAAGTGTTAGCAGCAATAGCTGTTGTTATTTGTTAATGAGAATCGGGGGATTCATTCAGTCAACAAACGTTTTTTGAGCATCTACTCTGGGCCAGAAATAGCACTAGGCACTGCAAATACTCTGGTGAACCCAATAGAAATAGACAGTCAGATAATCAATTCACAGATTGAGAACTACTTAAAGTCATCAGTTATAAGAACTCCCATTTCTTGAGTCCTTAATGTACACCATTTATAATCTGCTAAATGTCTTACTCATATTATCTATTTTAATCATTACAACAAACTAGTGAAGAAGATACGTTTATTTCCCCCATTATTCAATATAAGAAAATAGAATTTTAAGTAGTGAAGTAACCTGTCAAAAGCCAAAGAGCAGGGCTCTTGTCCACTCATTCCTTCAACAACCACTGGGTACCGCTGTATTCAAGACTCTGTGTTGACAAGAGAGAACTAGTACACACAAGTAAAATCACAGTGACAGCCACAAGTTTGTTTTTCAAAATCAGCCTGTCTCAAATTAAAAGAAGCACACAGCAGAAAAGGATTATAGATGAGCTATGATATGATATTTATTTCTATTTATTTGGGACCATACTAAACAATCAACAGTTCATTTTGACAATCTGTTTGCCAACAAGCAAATAAATAGCATTTTTAAAATGATTCAAACACAGCTGCCATTTAAAAGCATCAATGATTTTTTAAAAATAGGATCTATTAGAAAAAGTAATCTTAGTGTTCTTTTTAATTCGGGCACTGCAGAAGCTAAGTAATCATTGTTGCAATTAATTGCCTTCTTGTTGCTTGCCACTTTCCTTTCATTACGAGAAATTAGAGGGTAGAAGCAATTATACAGTATATATTTATTCAAGCTAAGATGACTTGACATCATTTATAGTATGTGTACTTCCCAAACATTGCCTGATTATTCTTTTAAAACTAACATTCCTTTAGCTCCAAATGACTTAGCATACTCCCTGTAGTGACACACTTGATAATCATGACTCAAAAATGTGGAGCTGGAAGGGGCTGAGATAATATGTTGCCCCTCCCATATTTATCACCACACTTCCTAAATCATCCAGCTTCGTAATGATGATTTCTTTCCATTCTTTGTACTGTTTGGCAACTACGTGTTTTGTGAATACCTAAGAATGCTTATAAATATTCTCTTTCCTTGCAGCCAATAAATCTTTAAAATTAAAAGACAACGTTTAAATGACTTCTGCACTTCACTAGTGTCTCCACTAAATGTACCACACATCTTGCAATTTCAATATTCACAGTTTAAGACTCAGTGATGACTTCCAATCTTACTTTGTAGATAAAGAAGGAGGGGTATGCTTTGCAGTTTATTGAAAGCTATTTTGTGAGTAAGTCTTGATGGTTAAATGTTTTATTCTTTCTGCTTCTCCATCCTTCCCTCTCCATCCACCTTTATTGACACAAGGCATTGGCCTCTTGTTCCACAGAATTTTCTTTTCTTTTAGAGCCAGAAATGGAGAGACAAATATTATAGAAACAACAATTTCAAGGATCTGGTGCAATGACATGGATCAATGCTTATTGAAATTTCAGGAAGCTTGATCTGCTGAGGACATAGTCAGCCGGCATGGCTCATATTTCTAGATGATATCACAGAGTGACTGGGGGATGGGGTAGGGAAAGTGAAGCTTCTGGGCAAATGATAGCATGGCTTTAGCACTGGGGAAAATCCACAGATGCTTAGAAACAAAAGCGTGTCTGGGTGATGCTGTGCAGGCTAGAAGCAATATCCATTTATATACTGTTCTAACTCTACTGTACTAATTGCTATTTAAAGAAGCCCTCCTGCCCGATTATGCTCTACCAGATCACACTTCTTATTTCTTTCATAACACTTTTACCAGTCTGACAATTACGTTATTTACTTCTTAAATTCCATGTTGCCTTCCTTCTCTTACTAGAATATAAGTGTCTTGAAGGGAAGAACCTCACTTTTCTGGGTCACAGAGCCTAAAAGATGCCTGGAAGGTAATTGGTATCAAAACTTTTTTATTAAATTGGAATTGGAATCTTATTCCACTCTCTCCTCCAAAATAAAATAAAATAAAATAGAGCAAAATATTCACTACTAATAGGATAATCAAAGTCTAGAAAGAACCTAGACTTCTTCAGCAATGAAATACATTCTACCATTTTAAGGAGTTACAGTGATGACTGCATATTGTCGAGTTAATGTGTCAACATCTTAAACATTAGAGATAAATTTATAAATTCATGATCAGTGAATATGAATGTCAAAGTTTCAGGCCATATTAAAGATTTCGCTCAGAAACGACAATACTATGGCCTAGTCCAAAAATTGTCTTAAAATATAAAATGATGCCATGTCAAAGCGAAGTGGCATAAATGTGTTGCTTTCAACTTAGTGACTTAACGAAGAAATACAACAGATGCAAATGTCTTCAGACAAGACAAGAATTCTTTCCAAATATGAGAGCCCATTACAGAAGATGAAGATCTCTTTGGTCCCTAAATGAATCACATGGTGTCAGAATTGTCATTAGTTACTATAAGGCAATGAAGAATTTATAAAATCAGAGCCAATATGTTATTAAGACCAGGCACAGTGGATTTAAGGCAATATAGATTTCTGAGCTATTTATTTATTTATTATTATTATTGCGGGTCCCACTGTCCCAGCTGCAACAATCCCAACTCTCTGCAAGGCCCATGTAACAAGGTGATAGTATCTGAGAAATAATGAGCTGAGGAATGCTGTTCTTTCTTTCAGAGCAATCTCAGGTGCGATCTTATACTGTAAGGACTGGATCAATACACCCAGCAGCAAACCGCTCGATACCCCCTGAATTATTGCTTCATTTTTCTTCTTATTATAGATGAGTTGTGTTATTATTTTCCCCAAATCAATATTTTACAACCTTTTTTATCCGTTTCTCCATAAATTTTGTGATTACTTTAAACTGGGAATTCCGGTACACTAAATAAGATGCAGTATTTGAAAGGGATGGAATGTACTGACATGTTTTTGTTTTTGTTTTTGTTTTACTCTTTTAGACACAATGCCTTGTTAAAAGGCACATCATAATCAATAGCCAAAGGAACGTTTTTTACGGGGAAAAGTTTAACATAACCCTGTGCTTGCAAAAATAAAAGTGCAAATCCTTTAAAATAGCAGCAGCCCAAACAACGCAAAGCTAAAAAACACAGAAAGAGGCACGATTGATCAGCACTTTGCATCTGAAATTTCATTCCTAATGCTTTGTCTCCCCTCCAGTTTAAGGGCCAATACAATTCCCTTAAATTGTTTCTCACAAAGGAGATAAATCTGTGCACCTTGGAGAGATTTAATTGGCTTCTATAGCTGTCCCCTGCTAAGTGTTTAAAACATCAGCAAATCAAATCATGTAAACTCATACCCTGTTCTGCTGTCAGTTTGCTCCAAGCTTGATCATTTAGCTGTTAACATTAGCAGCACCCACACTTCAGGAAAGAGATCGGGTATATACTCCCTCCGTGAGCTCCAGGATGACTTAATTCTATGCTTCCTATGAAATAATGTGTGTTATTTGGCAGAGATGCTCAGTCAGTGGTAACTAAATAATCATTACAGTGCAGCCAGTGGTAATTACATGGCAATTCACACTAACTTCATAATAAGCACTGTATTTTTCACTATATCCATCTGAGGATGAGGCAGAATCATAGTTTTTCATTTCTTTTTAATGCCACCCAAAATAAAAATAAAGTAAAATCATTTTAAGGGCAGGAGGATAAGGAATATAACCGTGGTGAATTAAGCTACAGATTTCATTAAAGAAATACTTAAATCCATGAAGTCTAATTAAACATGACATCCCAGAACTCACAAACAGTACTTCTAATAAACTCATTAAAATCTTTGGTGGCTTCTTTAGAAAATGGGAGGATATTATATTATAGGCTGTTATATTACATTAAGGTTTTATAATTGTATACGTCCTCTTCTCTTTTTATGCAAAAGGTTACGAAACTTTGTAAGAATAGTTCTGCTTAAATCAATGAGTCTTAAACAACAATGTGCTTCTTGTAATATGTACTTAATAATGCGATAAACTGTCCTAAGTGGTATAGAATAAAAGGAGAAGCACTTTATTCTGATTGGCTGAAAGGTATCAGGATAAAGGGACTCAATTCCTTATAGCATTGCCTGAACAATTTACACTCAAATCTCCATTTACATATGTATTATTTAATTGGGGCAATTATCAAGTCCTGAAACCACTTTTCCATTACAACCTGGACTCTTAGAAGGATTCACACCATGAATGCATCATATCTAAGTATACAAAAAAGTAGTCTGAGAAGAAAGCAGTAGGAACAACTTTAATTGAATACTTATATTAGTAGATTAAATTAGGTCTGTTTTAAATGAGCCACTCTTAATTAGCTGCAGTTAGGAAAGTGGAATTAATATATTTTACTTTTTACTCTACTCATTACATTTAGCATCAATGGACAGCTAGCCCATTTTTGTTTTTCACCAACAATTGAGTGCCTTTTGGGGAAGGCCTGGAAAAAAAAAACCCAAAAAACTCATTTATTTGAATTCTAACATAAGCCCCAAGCAAGATTTAGAGCAGAATCCCCTTATACAATCTGGATTTTTTTATGAACTGGGATATGCCACTGATACAGTGATACCCTCCTTCCCAGATAGCTTCAGGAGAGGCCTATAACAATTCACATGTTCATTCACTGTCAGCCAGTCAGGCAGCAAACAGTAATTGAAATACCTCACTGTGCCAGGCACATAGCAGAGCTCTCTTCCCAAGCAGATTTTAATCTTGTCCCTGGTTACCATCATCTTGAAAGTATTTCCCTCTCATTGCCCCTAATGATGGTGATTTTGCCTCCAAGCCCACTTAGTAAGCGTAAGATCACTAAATGCAGCAAAGCCTGACACATCTTATCTCCTCAAGGACTTCCAGAGAACTGAGATTTAAAGGCAGAGTGGAGGGTCCACAGATGTCCTCGTTAAGTTCCTACAGGCACTAGACATGAGAATGTGGTGGGGACAGTATATTCAGGCAGACCCCGCCAAGTCCCTCCCTGATCTGGACCTTGGGAAAATGACCATCTAGTCCGATGAGGTTTCCCAATACTTTCTGGTGACCAATAGATGTCCTGCTCATAACCTGGGCTTTCCCAAAAATATAGGATGAAGAAAACACCCTTAGATTGCAAGGCTCCACTTCATCAATGATAAAATGGCACTTGACTTTCCTCTCAGACTTTGATTTACTCAGAGGCGAAGAAAAGCTCCTTCTTCTCTTGTCAACAAAAAGTCAAGAATGTAAACAAATCAGAACAATGGTGTCCATGACACTTTTTTAAAAAACATATCACATATTGGAGGCCCAAGGAATCAAACATGCTATACTATCTCACCCTTTCTTTGAAAGGTCAAAGATTGATGACCTTAAAGAATTCAAAATGAGCCTGCTAAATGCTATGGTGATGTTGGTTGAATGATTTTTATATCCATGCAAAAATGTGATGTCTTTACATATTCATAAATATGGAAGTCCATTACAAAATAATTAGTTAACTCCATTTATGTATTATTTGTTCCGGTTCTATATACAAATCAATTATATGTCGGTCTGGGAAAGGCTCTTCCTACAGGAGCCTCAGTAGCCTCCTCTGCAAAATGGGCAGATTGGTTCAGGACATCTCTGAGGGCCTTTTCAGCTCTAAAACTCAGATTTATAAGCGTCTGTTTATTTCAGACCCTGTTTTGATAAGATCTGCCACTAAGTGAGCACTTACTACGTGCCATGCACTGTGCTAAGCTTTCCACGTGCATTATCTAATGGAATCCTCACAGCAATCATATGAGATATTATCATTCCCATTTTAAAGATGAGGAAACAGAGTCTCAGACTGGTTAAGAAGATAGCTAGATTCAAAGTGGGGTCTGTCTTAACTCCAGAGATCTACAGTCATACAGTTTCTTTATAACCAAATGAGCCATACAGTTTCTTTATAACCAAATGAGCCTTGTCTCCACACAATGTGGAGACAAGCCAAAGAAAAGGGCTCTGGTATAAAGATTTACCACCAGCTGAGTGACTTTAGCCAAGTCTTTTAAATTCTGTAAGCCTCGTTTTCATCTTGTATAAAGAAATCAACAACTTGGGTAATTAGGTTATCTTTAGGGCTCACATTTCATAAATTTATGGCTAGATTTTTCAATCATTTTTTCATACATTCTTCCATTCATTAATTTGACTAACATTTATTGAGTGCTCCCACTCTGTGCTAGGCACTGTACTAGACACTGAGAATACAGAGGTGAACAAGACAGACAAGGACCCTGCCTTCATGGAGCTTATATTCTGGTGAGAGACACAGACTGTGCACAAGTAAACAAAGAAATAATCCAGATTGTAGCAACTGGTGGTAAGTGCTATGAATAAAATAAAACTGCTATGTATAATAAAAGTGCAATGCTGGAGAAGCAGCCTAAGACTCTAGAAGACTCCAATCTAATTAGTGAATCATAACCGTAGAAAACTTAAAAAATGAAGTGAAGTATTTTAAGTCCATTTGTAGATGTAAAAATATGAAATACCAAAAAGTCTAATCAGTTACTTGGAGTGATATATATCTGATATCAGACCCATCACTAGGTGACCTAAATGACTTTTTTTAAAATTAATTTTTATTAGAGTATAGTTGCTTTACAATGTTGTGTTGGTTTCTGCTGTATGGCAAAGTGAATCAGCTATACATATACATATATTCCCTCTTTTTTGGATTTCCTTCCCATTTATGTCACCGCAGAGCACTGAGTAGAGTTCCCTGTGCTATACAGTAGGTTCTCATTAGTTATCTATTTTATACATAGCAGTGTATATATGTCAATCCCAATCTCCCAGTTCATCCCACCCCCTTCCCCCCGCTTGGTAGCAATACATTTGTTCTCTACCTCTCTCTAAACCTCACTTTTCATACCTGAAAATGGGTAAAAATACTTGTCCTTCCTACCTTACAAAAGAGACTTGAATGGGAAAGTCTTGGTCAACTGTACAGACTGCACTGAGGTAAATTTATTTAATTACACAGACATAAGACAAAGATGAGACAAAGAGGCTCAATAGCCAAGGCTGTACTTTGGTCCCTGACATATAACTTTCTGACAAGTCACAATAATTTTTTAGCTTTGATGCCAATAATTTTATTAAGCAAAATTTCCAACTCTTCCTCTGAGTCAGTGCACATTTCATTTTTCTAGTCTTGAACAAACTGGAGAAGTATGAGACATACAAGCTTGCTCAGAACAGATTCTCCAGGGACACTTTCCTCCACCCAAACCTCCCAATAATCTCAAATAGTCCGCCTGGCCTCAGTGAGTATTTTAAAAATCAGCTAACACTAAAAGGAAACTATGCGCATGTGTAGAATGAGTGGGAAGGCCTTATTCTGTGCAGATATTTAATGTAAGTATATTTTTGGCACTAAACAAAGGCCTAAATTAACTCCATATTAACTGGGAGTTGAGGCTTCCTGACACTAACCACCGAGGCTGATCCCAGGTGCTCTTCCCCAGCAGGTCAGGCCTTCCACGTGTGATATAAAGAAGCAAGCCACAATTGATGTAACAGGAGTTACATTTGGAGGTCAAAGAGCAGTGCGTATGAGGGGAAGTCTGCTTTTCTGTTGTTGTTTCTGCACACGATTTAGGGAGTCCCAGATTCTGTCTACTCCCTCACCATTGAGAGGTTTGGCAGAAATTCTCCAATCTGACATTAATGGGATGGTTTCCACCTGCACTTTCAGTGCCCTGACTAATAGAAGATCCACTAAGATCCACTTTATTCAAATCAAAAATACTATGTGGTACAGTATTCAGTTCACACCAAGGATCGCATATGCCATAGGACCCACCAATAGGAAAGATGGATCAATGTGCTGACACATATGGAAAGAATACCCTTCTAAAAAAAAAGTCCCCTTGTTATATATTTGAATAATTTTAAAGTCTCTCTTAAGACAAAGTGCTTTCCCAATTATGTTATTTTTAAACTAGGTACTGTTTGGGGCATGACCCAACTATAATCCATGGTGATGTTTAAGAGGTCACCTGAAGAAGAGAGTAAAAACAACAAGGAAGATTAGAAAACTTACATAAGTGTAGAATTTTTCCTGGATCTCCCACCATTACAGATGTTTCTCAAAACAAGACTTTCAAAGATCAGCTTTAAGAACACTGCTGAAGTGGTTATGTTTGGAGATTAAAATACAGCAAATGGTTAGTTATGGCTTTGATAAAATTTCAGTGAAAGCATCATGTACAGATTCAAAAAGATCTCAAACAACTAAGATAGAAGAGAATATGATGGGACTAAAATGGCTCTGACCTTGATAATTTTAAAAAAGCACTAATGTTAAAGATGGCTGTAGTGAGTTTGAATAGAAGTGTAAACCCTAAAGGTGGAAAAAGTTATATTTATAAATGTTGTAAATTATGTATGTGATTTTAAATATGTATACTTAATTAACATGTGAAATACTATAAATAGACAACTGATAATTCACTGGTATCTATAAATATGCATATGGCTAACATGGTCCTAAAACAGAAAACCTTTTGTTAGGAAAATGAGGGAACACCTTATATCAAGGTGTTATATATACTCTATTCTGGCATATATGGTGTTGAAAGTTCTGTGAAAGAAAAGCTGTGGTTATCCAACAATAGGAGAACAACTAGGTAAATTATGATGTGGCCACAAAATGGACTATTACATACCTACTAAAATGCATTTAGGAGGAATTTGAACTAACAGAGGAACGTTTACTTTACAATTCAAATTACAAAGTAGGATACAAAGTTATATACATATACTGTGATTCACTCTGATAAAAATACATAAGAGTTTATGAGAAAAATATTAGAAGAAAGACTAAAAAATATTAACAGAGGGATGGGATAATGGATCTCTTCATATTTCTCATGTTTTTAAAATTTTCTATCCTATATGAATATGCATGATGTTCATAATGATACAATTTGTTTAAAATATGTAAGGCTCCAGGTCCTGTCAGACCTCACCTGTCCTAGAAATACCCACTCTCCCATCACTAATGATCTAATTTAAGGGATCATATAATTCCAAAACTGAATGAGTGAAAGCAAACCCCAGGGGGTTTACAGCTGTGCAGGCTATGGTATCCTTGGACTAGGGTCCGAATCCTGGCTCCTCCATTTATTAACTACAGAACCTTGGGGAAGGCACTTCACCTTTCTAAGTGTTTTTATCTTTAAAATGGGCCAATAATAGAGTCAGCCTTACACAGATTCTCAGGGGGGAAAACATGCCTTACATTCTAGTAATGCAGGCAGGAAGAAGATGGAGTGGGAAAGAACAGTATAGAAGTCAAGAAAGGCTGTTGGAAGTCCACAGGGTAGAGAGAGGAAAGGCGTTCAAAACTCTAGTGAGAAATGCTGCTATCCTGGGGAACGTGGTTTGGGAGGGGCCTGCATCGCCCCACCTATTGTCATAATTTTGGACTTAAGTTTCAGACATAAGTGTTTTAGATGAGTTCTCATTTTTACTTATGGAAAGTACAGTCGTGCTTCACATAGTGGGGGGAAATTTACAGAATTCATTGACCCCCAGAGGTGGTTCAGGTAGAACAAACAGCTGTGTGTCAGGGGGTTGGTCCCAACCTCTCAGACTCAGGCCATCTGAGACAGGAGGCCTTGGGAGCTACTTCCATGCAGTCAGCTGGGGTGGCTGATGAATCCCAACCAAAAGGGATGCCAAGAACGAGGGTATAGGACTAATGACCCTGTGCTAGAGGTTTCTCAGGAACAAAAAGAGATGAGAACCCAGATTCAACGTACCTATGCTTTAACGAGAAGATGAAGATATATCTCACGATGAGATTCTACTGAAGTGTGAAATGATTATGAGAGACTAAAAATTGTTTTAAATTCATAATGCCCTGATGTTTATGATAGTTAAGTGAAAGAACAAATTAATATTATGTAAGGTATCACCCTATTTTGGTAATGATGCAGATAATCTGCATAGGAAAAAGATAAGACATATGCCATTAAAAATAATATGAACAGCTAACATGTATTGTTTATGTTTAAAGAACTGGCAGAAATGTGGGCAATTTTAATACTATTTTAATCATTTTCTGTTGGTGCTTCCTAAATTATCTGAAATCAGTGTGTGAAACGTTGCAATAAAGAAAGAAAAACAAGTTTTAATGCTCTAGTGGGCACCACACCACTTAGTTTTAACAATGAACAGAAAGACGAGTATCCGTACCACTGTAACTGTGGACAAATAAAATAGAAAATGATCCTCCATCAAACATTTGGAATATATCTTAGGAAAGGAGAAAAAGAAAGAAATTTATTTTCATCTCCCTCTCACCCACTGCCCTCCGTTTCAAGGTACATAGTTTAAAAACTGAAGGGTTAATTTATCATGATGCTGGGTAAAAAACAAAAACAACAGCCTTGAAAAACTCCAAATAGTTTATTGGCTTTGAAAACCAAATAATGTTATATTATACTAAATAGATTAGAGGCTCAAGACTTTATAGTATTGCATTAGCTTGGCAAGGATGCATATAAAGCTCAGTTCCTACCTTTATTGTTAATAGCTTTCTAATCCCTGACTAGAAATTTATAGTTTAGAAATGGCAACACATCTTAAAGATTAAAGCCATGTGACAAGTAGTTCATGTCCCTTAATAACCAAATCACATGCCTTAGATTGGGGAAGCTTATCTGCCTCCTTCTATACAGTTTCATTGGTAGGAAACACTTTATATCCCTATTACATGAATGATGAATGGGACCGTTGGTTATGGTCTGTTATTTGCTTGGCTGTAGTCAATATGTTTTCTTTGGACAGGGATTTCTGTGATTTATCTCTCTCCTGGCCTTATCACTTATTAACTCTGGGTAGACAGGAAAAAGCCAAGGTTGTATATAAGGCCTAGTGGCCATTTAGACCTCTAATGTCAGTGAAAATGTCCCTTTTAATGATCGTTACACTAGCTACTCAAGTCCTGATTATACTCCACTCCAAAAAGGAAATAAAGGTCGTATTTCTTGGAAAGTATGTACATAAAATATGCAAAATAATATGCTTCCTTCAGACCAGCTTTATTCTTTGCAGAAACGGCTTTCATTTTACAGACGTCACAGAAGTGCAATGGGTTACTTCTAGTGATTCTTGTTGCTGTTTGTCCCCATTATGGCACCAACAGTGTTTAAATTTACAAACGCCAGTGGGTTCAGGATCACCAATCACATCAACGTACATCAGATCAGGAGCAATCATATTTCGTGAAAAAATTCCCTCTGGCAGAGGAGAAGAGGCTTGGGACTTAGCCTTTGGATCACAAAAGCAAAAAGAATAAACATTCCCTCTGCCTTGAATTCTTTTCTTTGTGTGTAAATGGCTCATTTGGAGTAATATTTGAGAAATGTGGACAGGAGCAGCCTGTTAATTTTTCTTTCTTCTTGGGTCTTTTCCAATTAGGACACTGCTAAGGCAAAACTGCTAGTCAAGTGTTCATTACACAGCCCTCCTTCAGCTGAATCCTAAGTGAAAACAATCTGATATAAAAGAAAACGCTTTCTTGCCTTCCTTTCCCCAATTCTTCCTGAGTTTGCTTAGGCCCGTCTTTATAACAATTAACATATGTGTAGAATATTACCCTTTACAAAACATTTTCATGCCCATTCTTTCATTGATACTCACAAGACCCTTTGGATACCCAGAGAAGGAAGGACCCCACCGCCTATTAAGTGGGAGGAAGTAAAAAAATCTGGGCCTGAGCCCTCCGTCCCCTCACCCCCACATCCAACCCATCTCCAGGTCCTGTCCACTTTTCCCCTTAAATACCCCCTTGAATCTTCTCACTACATTCCATCTCTACCCATTACCACCCAAAGTCAAGTCATCAAATCTCTTTCCCGGAATACTGCAATGGCATCCTAACAGGTCTTCCAACATCCATTCTGGTTTCCTGTGCTCCAGTCAGCCATTTATTTATTTATTTATTTATTTATTTTTGGCTGTGTTGGGTCTTTGTTTCTGTGCGTGGGCTTTCTCTAGTTGCAGCGAGCGGGGGCCACTCTTCATCGCAGTGCACGGGCCTCTCACTATCTCGGCCTCTCTTGTTGCGGAGCACAGGCTCCAGACGCGCAGGCTCAGTAGTTGTGGCTCACGGGCCCAGTTGCTCCATGGCATGTGGGATCTTCCCAGACCAGGGCTCAAACCCGTGTCCCCTGCATTGGCAGGCAGATTCTCAACCACTGCGCCACCAGGGAAGCCCTCAGCCAGAGGTTTTTGTTTTTGTTTTTATTTTCCCAAAATGAAAGTCTGCTTATATCCACCTGACCACTTAAGGATTGCTCTTGAGATGACAACTAGACTCCTCCCACTGGCTACAAGGCTTCAAAGGCTTGTCTCTGCCCAATCTTCTCTCTCACCATTCTTTTCCTCTCTCACCATTCTCTTCCTCTCTCTTGAATTTTCAGCTTCACTGGAATTTTTACAGCCTTCCAAGATGCCACGTTTCCTCCCATTCAGAGCCTTCTTACATGCTTCTCTCGGCTGGAGCACTCATTTTCTTTCCCCCACCCCACCTGACCCCTATCCTTCATCAATTGCCAGGTTAACTCTTAATCATCCTTCAAGTCTCAGCTCATGCATCTTTATCTGAGAGAAAATACCTCTAACTGACTGACTGGCAGTCCTTTGTTTTATTCTTGTCTGAAACTCTGTTTCTGTTTTTCTGGGCACTTAGCAGGTTTGAAATTGTAAATTTATGAATATCCACATTCCCTCTTAGACTACAAGATCCCTGAAAAAAGGGACTGTGTGTGGTTTTGCTCAACATGGTTTTAGAACACTGCCTAGAATAGAACAGGCAATCCACAAATATTTGTGAGATGAGTGAATGAAGTAACAAAAGAAAGTCATAAAATCAGAATTAGAACCGAGATCTTTTGATTCTGACTCGAACGCCTAGAAAGAAACAATTTCCTTAATCAGATGAAAGCTGGCACACATATAATACCAAACAAAATGTGCCCTAACAACCAATTCTTTGTATTTTGAAGAGAAGCATTCCTATTGTCTGCTTCTGTCTTTTTGCATTTACTTTTAGGGAGCATTCATACTGTACCAGGCACTGCCAGAAGTGTGTCACATATATTTACTTATTGACTCCTTAGATGCAGGTACTGTTAAAATATCCTCATTTTACAGACAAAAAAAATGAAGTGTATATATAAAATAGATCGAACCCCATTTTTTTTTTCTTTAACAAAAACCCCAGTGACTGTGTTCTCTACATGTAAGTTTGAGTTAAAAGGGATATATTCTTAATTAACAGCTCTTATTTACATTCCCTGTCATCCAGAGCACAAAAATCAATGAGGACCCATTGCTTCTGGGCAATATGTCAGTCAATTATTAGAGAACACCTATTGCAAGTAAGATGTAAGTCAAGTAAGTCAAGGTGCTTCAACACAGTGGGCAAAACAGTGTAAGATTAGGGAAGGTTCGCTCTTCCCTCAAGCAGCTTGTGGACTTCTTGAGATGTGTCTACCTAAGATCAAAAGAAGAGAGCCAACAGTAGAAGGAAGTGAATGATGAATGAGCCATCTAAGCACATGCGACAAAAGAGATCCAAGGACAGAGACTCTTCCAATTAATCAAGATGAGCCATAGGGAACATCAACGTCACCTAGTCCAATTGGCTCATTTTACTACGGAGAAACTGCAGTCTGGAGCATGTCAGCAACTTGTCCTATATCTCACAGCCAGTTAGCAGCAGGGCTGGGACTAGAACTCAGACCTCCATGATCTCAGCCCAGTGCCCTGGCCACTTGCTACTGTGGCCAGAGAACACCTCTGAGGGGAAATAAGAATTTGAACTGGAACTTACAGAGGAATCACCATGTCCAAGGTAGCTAAACATGAAGTGAGCATGAGGCATAGTTAGGAGGCTGGTTTGAGTGGAGACAAGGAAGCACCAGGCCCAGAGCATAGTGAGCTGTGAATGCCAAGCCCAGGGGTCTGGGCTACATCTTACATACAGGGAGTATAGATAGGGAAGGTTTCTCTGCAGGGACATGTTATGAAAGTGGCTTTTCAGAAGATTAATCTGGCAATGAACTAGTTTAAGACGAGGCTAAAGAACAAGAGATTCATTAGGTGCAAACTTCTTCCCTAAAACTGATGACTTTGTTTATCCCCAGGATGGCAGCCTTCATTTGTGCAGGAGGTTTCCAAGAACTAAAAACAGAGTTTTCTCCCCGAAACCTCTTGAACGGGGATTGAAGCTGATTATAACCTAAACACCTTTGAAGGGGGCTGGTGATAGACGGTACCCATGTTACTATGGCCTCCAGGTCAGGGGTTGAAATTTGGGATGGAAATAAGAGAACAGGTGTGTGTTGTTCCTGAAAAATCAACACCTGAGGACTTTATAAATCTGGGCTGCCTTTTTAAAATATGTATTGTTTGAGGTGGTTTCTAAGAAAATATTTGTTATATCAAAATTGTTCTCATCACATTTATAAATCTTTTTCTTGCTGCCTTATACTGTGCTCTTTATATTTGTGGTTGATTGATGTTGCTTCTTTAATTTACCAATGACTACAGTTTTGTTACTAAAATTCCTAAAGGACATTTCTTAGACCTCTAGGAACCTGGTAGAGAAGATAAACAACACATATAAAATATTACACCACGGTAGGGACTCAGCAACAAATGAATGAATGAATAATTATAATGGTCATCAGTTATTAATGGAAACTACTAATATCTGGCTAAGTGCTCATGCTAGCTCACCTTAGGTGCTTTATACACATTTCCCTAATACTAAGAACAACCCCAGCTAGTTATTATTCCCTGTGATAATGTAAAGATGAGGTGACTGTGGTTCAGAGCCACCGTACAATGTCCCAAAAATAACCTGTCTGGTAAGTGGTAGAGCTGAGAGTTCAAGCTACACCCATCATCTCTTAAACCCAAGGACTCAATCGCTATGCTACATCATCTCCTTGGAAGTGAGGGAGGAAAGACTAAGGGGAAGGAATGAAAAGAGGGAGAAGGGAAGAAAGAAGAAGAGAGAGTGGAGGCAGAGGGAGAACGTAAGAGGAATGGGAAGAAAAAAGGAAAATTTGAAAGACATGATACATGTCATCAAGTTTCATGGAACATATTCAGCCAACATGGCCCCTTCTACATGCAAAGTAATTTGGAGCATGAGGTACAAACAAGAAGCATTTCCAGGAAGAATATTTATTTCAAAGTGGATTCTGAGACTAACAAAGAAGGATTATGTATGTTTCACAGGGGCAGGAAGCTTGGTGGAAAACATTAAGAATAGGAGAACCCAGTGGTAGAAGGGATTTGAGATGTGACCTACACAAACATCTGAGCTGTTAGATGATCATCCACTGGGGGCTTTCACCCAACTTTTGGCCTGGTGGCCCATTTCTCCAGTTATATTTTTCCCAAAGTCAGCAGCCCCTCTAGTGGAGGAATAACTGGACTGAAGTTAAAAAGTACATTTGGATTTGGCCACCTCTTATGAGGAAAAACCAATTCTGAGAACTTTGAAGAAGCAGCTAAAGGCTCCTGGGAGTCTCTTATCAGCTCCCAAGGTTACTTAAAGTTTAGTGGGAGAGATTACAATTCTAAAAGATCCAAGTCACTTCAAGACATAACAACTGCAGGAAAGCAAGCTACGAGAAGAACAAAGATGTTGGCGAGACCCCTTCCAGGGCAGTGGAGGTTTATGGGGATTTACTTCCCATTGGACTGATGGACCAGACACACGATTAGAGAGGGCTTTGAAAACAGTCCTGTCCTTAGAAAGGGTTTTTGTTTCCTCCTATTAGAAAACATGATTTAACATGTAAAGTCAGCCTTGCTCTACATTTACATAAGAATAACTGGCCGCAATAAATCAGATCAGGGATGCGCTACTGAACTTTTTTATTCTGATCCAGTTGGGCTTCACTTTGCTCCCTCACTCTGATTGGGCAAACACCAGAGAACCGCACAGCTGGCAGCTGAGAACACCTCACGTGTCCCTGGTCTGAAGCACCGAACAAAGATGGAGAGCTGCCCTCCTGTCCCTACCAGTGGGGCCAGCTTGCAAGCAATCTGTGTTTAGTCAGATTCTTTCCCCCCACCCCCAATAGTCTGCCTTTATTTGCATAGATTAGGCCAGGCTGTTCCTGTCTCAGTTGTGTGGGGGTTTTTTTTTCATCTATTATAGATTTTTAGAGACTTGCACATACTCACACCCAAACCCTGTCACACACACTCAGAAAACAACAGTGCCTTAGTTTGGGCTGTTGTTTTTCAGTCCTAGGACATTTCTTTTTAAAGGGAAAAATTCCAAGTGATATTCTACTAAGAAACAACTGTTAGCTCACCCCATCCAGAAAACCAAGCCTCACATCTTGAAATGCCGTGGATGTTAAAGAAAATGAAATGTGAGCTTCTGTGGGTGGACGGAAGGGGAGGGCTGAAGGTTTCCAATGAGCTGAGCGGTTGTTCGGATATGAAGAACAGAGAGGATTTACAACCCATCTCTGTGCCTCCGCTAGAGAGTGGTGACAAGCAGAGAGGTAAACTGAGCAAATCACAGAGGCTCGGCAGCAGTAGCCATAAACACTTCATGATAATGATCAAGAGTTCCAGGTGTGGTTCAGAAATTAACAGAGACTCCCTTTTGCTAGAAATGGTGTAATGTCACAGTGACTGTGAACAGCCAGCTACACCAACAGGGAAGGTTTTGCACCACTTTCTTTGAAAATTTTATTTTTCCAATGCAGGGAGAGGTGAGAGTCTCTCTTAGAATACTTAAAAAACTAAGTCTTCTTGTCTATTGCCCACAGTTTGAGGCAAGATCAGCAGAAGCATTTTTTCATACTTTAAATTTCCCACACACTTAACACACGTGAGGGAAATCCTGGAGTGCACACCCAGGATTTCTCTCTCTTATCCTTAACTACTTTGCTAGACTTGCAAGTCAACAGCTTTTACCTTTGATCTTAATTCCCGTCTTATACAGGTTTTCCAAGATGTGATTTCTTAAATTGATGGCAATTTTTTTAATGGTTAAAAAAATTCCCAATAACGATGGGTCCCCTAGCTATTATCTTTTGAGAACTTAAGTAATTTAATGGGGATGATTTTTTTTTTTTAACTTTTATGGCCAGGTGGCTCAAGGGGATATTTTGTTGAACACTGATTAAAAATAATTTCTTCTAAAGGAGTCTTGACCACAAAATGGAACCATTAATGGGCAGGGACGTTGTCACCAAAGCGGAATCATGCCTGATCGCCTCTCGTTCCTCCCATCACACGAGCATTTTCTTCTTCTTCTTTTTCTTCTCCTTTTCTTGTCCTTAATGGCAGAGTAAATAAGCAGCCAGCGAGGCCTAAATGTTTTCGGCCAAAAACAGAGTCCAAACTCCTCAGAGAAAACATTTGGCCTCTGTGGTTTTGTAATATGTTCCAGAACACTGAGTTCAGTGAAGAACATTGTGAAAAACTCCCATCCATCGGAATGATGGTGGGGAATGTTACAGTATCAGAAGTTTCATTTGGTCCTTTTCCTGCAGGCCCATAATGAGGCTTGTAAAAAAAAAAAAAAAAAAATAGCGCTATGTGGAAGTTCTCATGGGAAAAATGAATGGCAAGAAATCCTAGCTTTAAAAGAAACAGCTAATCTGCTAGTTTGATTGTTCTTCAAAACTTACGCTGAACCAATGAGCCTAATTAAAAACACTTGGCCTACTTCTATAAAGCATCATCGCTTTCTCTATGCTTCGTTTGTATACAGCACCAAACTCCAGATAGACTATTATTTTTTTCAAGTGCTCACTAACAAAGTGCTGACTTTGTTGGGATGGCTGAGCTAATTTCTTGAACTCGGTGTGAAACCTTAGCTAAACAAAATTGTGGTAATTTTCCTTAATTTGTAAAAGTGATTGGAGTGCAAACAAAATTTTCCTCTTGGGTCAATCCTATAATTTTCAATTAACTAAAACTAATAGGCAGGCAGGCACCAAACCTGCATTTTGTTTAAAGGGCTGGGAGGCATTTCCAAGGGTCAGGATGCATTCATTGTTTTTATAATTTTGAGGGGGGGTGGAGAGTCACTAATAAGCATGGTCGGTTTTGTTCCTAGTGTTAAAATACAAAAGGAAAGATGCTTCGAGGTGAAAGGTCACAGCAAAATAAAATTTGTCCATTTAATTGTATGGTTATGATTAGGATGTGCTAGCACAGTTATTCCTTCATGCTCTGGAGTCTCCTTGTGTGAAAGCAACTTACACTCTGTACTTAAGCTGGCCTTCTGGTCCTTTATTGAATGAAGAAGGAAACATGGGGCCAGTTTCTGGAGACAGCTACCCAGTGATGACTGCTACTTAGCAGAGGACCTAGAATGTTACCACTCCCAGGGTGGTCCCTGGACCAGGATCACCCACCTCACCTTCGGAGCTTGTTAGAAATGCAGAGTCTCAGGTCCCACCCAGAGCTGCTGAATCAGAACCTGGATTGCAAAAAAGATCCCTCGTAGGGATCTTTTTGGTTCCCTAAAGATTGTTTGGTTTGCACACAACAATCTGAGGATCTCTTCAGGTACACACTGGGCACTCAGACTATGCACTTGGTGTATTTCCATAGAGAACATGCCTGGTTCTCTCCATGTGACGGGAGGAAATTCACATTCACCCTATAACCCTAGCTTCTTACTGCAAGGCAGGTCCATGTGCCAAGGCTGTTTGGGGTGGCAGGGGGCAGTCGGTTGGCGGTGCGGGGGGGGAGAAAAATGCAGCTTACAGGGAAAGAAAGCATCAATCCAGAATGAAATACAAAAATCACCAATTGTCGTTAATACAAATGCCATGACCAAGCTAGAAGAATGTCGTACTGGGCGTTAAAGCACATCCCTACTCCACAAAGCAAACGAACCACCAAACAGATGGTTTAACATCCAGGGAGACTCAGGATTGTCGAGAACTCCCTTCCTCTTCCCTTATTTCTCATGCTGCTGCTTTAGGTATCCAACCCATGATTTCAACAGATCCTGTCATTCAACACGGACACCCAGATGAATTCTTAAATAATAATAGTAGTAGTAGTAGTAGTAGCACCTCATTTGGTCATACATAGGGTGAAATGGAGAAAGAAAGTGGGTCTTAAGAGAAAATAGATTTTAGAATAACACACATACAAGATAGCATCAAAAACCCACAAGGCCAAGGCAGCTCTGTCCACCATCTGCAGTAGTTCTTACCTGTGTAAATGAATCTTCCCGGTGTCCCTTTGCAGAACTGTTTGGATTTGTAGGACAATGTGACCTCTACAACACCAGGGATGTGCCGAGGAGGAGTTTGCACCCGGATGGCATGAGGAGTAATCAACTAGGGGGGAGACATTTGGGAAAAAAACATTGTCACTGCATTATGTAAAGGACTCATTTCATATGTTTCTTATCAGCTCTCAATAAACATAGCCTTCAAACACATAATTAACCTGTCAGTGTTTAAATACAATCGTGATGGAACCTGTATAAAAGACACTGACGACAATATTTACAAGTGCTCTGAGCACAGCCATAACAACTTTATCTGAGTTTTCCTACACGGCAGGCACTCTGCTTCCTGGTTTGAAAAGTGAACCTGGCCTAATGAAATGATTTATCTACTACAGGATATCCTTTGGAAAATCTGTTTGAAGCAGACACCCAAATCAGAGCTGAGCTCTACCACTCCTCTCCAGAAGCTGGTGGGCCTGGTGTTTGAAGTGAGCCCTTAAACATGTGCAAAACACAGAGGTAGGAAATCAGTGGGCCAAGGTGCTCTGATTAGCTGCAGAGCACATGTAGGAAATGCCCCTGAAGACCATTTGGTGCATTAACTACCAGAAGCACAATCAAAGAGCTTTAAAGGGGAAACCCAAGAATGTGCCTCCCTGAAATAGCTGAGGGATCTAGCAGAACTAAGGACTGTCCATAAAAGGGAAATGGAAAGTTGGGGAGGGGGCTGGAGGATGACCAGTGGTCCATTATGCAATGCCACGTGCACAATGAGAAAGGTCATTTCTGAACCCTGTTGGCAGCCAGAGTATACTGCAAAGCAGAATTTATTTTTTAGTACTTCTATCATTGTTTATATAACTAAAATGTTATTAACGGCCATAAAACTGGCATTATCTGGTTCTTTGAAAACCCCAGCCCTGGTATTTGACTGGCTGACCTCTGATGGTGCTGGACTCTGCGTGCTCTCTAGCTGTGGTGTGTGCAACAGCCCATTCGTTACTCCTTTCGGACGCATTTAGATCAGTGCTGCAGTACTGAGTCAGTATGCAATGGGTGATCACTTGAGTTTATAATAAGTCATGTTTGTGCTGTTCTTATAACTTAGAAAGGGCTTTTGTTTCAATGTGCAAATTTAAATGTTTTGCCCAGAGAATCACAGGTGACACCATGAGAATCCAGGTGACACCCACAAATTCCAGCTCCTGCATCCTGCCTGGGTAAACTGTCCTAGCACAAAGTCCTGGCAGAAAGAATGTTAAGAAAGTTGCTACTGCTAAAATCCGCAAGTAATTTCTTTCAAATGCTCTTTCTTGAAACATAAAGGTCATCTGCATAAAAATCATTTTATCTTAGTAATTAGAAATGCCTATCCTCTTCCATAGAATGTGTGGACCCTTAGTTTATTTGCTGGAAATACACAGAAGACACTTCAGTAATACCGTGCTTATGTGAAACCCCCGGAGACTGAGCCCTCCATGGCTAAGTTTTTCAGACGGCTAAGGGTTTATCCATAAAAGCACAAAAAATATTTAAGATTTTGACCTTTTCATACTGAAATTCTTCCAAAATGCATTGTATGTTTTCTAAAGTAAGCAAAGTATATATAATTTAATTTAGCCTTGATAAATCAAGATTTTCGTTTGGAACACCCCTTCTTATACCTTGTATCAAAGCTCTATTTATCTTAGATCTATATATCTTCTATAATACAGAAAAGCCTTAAGTGACCACTGAGGTATGAGGGGCTATTTTCCCCTGCACTAAATGGCCCTGGATACCTATGAGTTTTAAATTATTTCTATTTTATTCATTTTTTTGATCTTTTTTCCTCCTGTTGTCCTTTGCATCTTCTATACTGTTCTTCTAATCTTTAAGCATCGAAATCAGGAAATCAAGTTTACTATTGTATAGAGAATAGGAGAAGAAAAGAGGCTCTGAAGAGCAGTAAAAGATGATCTTCCAAAATCAAGTGCATGTTTAATCTCAACTGATCAGACAGTGTTTTTGCAATGTTGGGATTAACACTTGTTGAGTACCTAGGTTATCTACTACATTGCCGAGGATTTTACTTGTATACACTAATTTGGTCAGAACGATCGTAAGTATTTTTATCCCTTTTTTTCAGATGTGAAAACAGAATCATAAATTGTTAAACTGCTTGCACAAATCACCCTCATTAGAGCAAATAAGAGCAAAAAAGTGACCCCAATGCAGTTCAAAAAATGACAGGAACAAATTCTTCCTATTTAATCATAAAAAAGAAATTGTTTATATTCATACCTTTAAACTTTTTAAAGGTAGTATCAAACTCAAAATTTTCAGATCCGAAGATTGTGTGTGTGTGTTAATCTACATGCTATATCCATTTTTCATTTACTGCCTGGTCCTTGGCTATGTTTTTGATGGTGGAAGTTGCCATATAGTTATATTCCAAGTAAGTAGTATGCTTCTATCTTAAGAGTTACTTGGACTGTAGAGTAACATTAATTCACGATAATATTTAGGAGAACTTTCAACCAGTTACAAAATACTTCACCTGCCCTCCCTTTTCTCAGGGGAAATACGTTTTAAAAGATGGAAAGATATCAGCAGACAATCAAGACATCTTTTGAAGCATAAGTACTTATTACCTATGAGTTGATACACTAAGAAACAAAATTCATGGGCCTTACAAATTGATTAGATATGACTGCAAAGAAACTACTAAGAGAGTGGGGTGTTGGCATAAAGTACTAGGCTCAGGAAATAGAAACGAATTTTCATTTACAGTTTTATTTTCAGCTTTAATCAATCACTCTAACTAAAGCAGGGATTCATTCTTGAAATAACTATCCTTCACAAATGAGGTAGAATATGAATCATCATTAGAGAGTGAATTTGTTGATGTTTTCCTTGCTGTGGATGTTAGTCTGGGAACAGGCTCTAGCACTGACACATGATACTGATGGCTTACAGAAGGAAAAACTTGTATCTAACTTCTGTCAGTTGAAAGCAGAGGCTTAATTACTAATCACTCAAAGAATTACAGTATATATTACGGGAAGGAAAGCTAGTAATCATTTAAAACTAACACTCTCATTTCATTAGCGAAGGACACAAAAGTCCAGAAAAGTCTAGTGGCTTCAAAAACTGACCCAACATCTTAGGAAAAAGACAGGGTCTAGATTTGGAAGTCTAGAACTCAAGACCCACCTCCAACCCCCTTCCCCCATCTCAGGATAAATTTCCCACATTGTTCCAACCTGGCTGAACTAAGGCAGCCCCTCTAAGTTACAGAAGGAGGAAGGGCTCTAGTAAGTCTAAATTTTCCGAACTTCCATCATTGGAATACCACTTTCTTAGTTTTGCCATATCTATAAACCACCTATACAATTATGTACTTAAAAATTTTTAATTGGTTAACTTTTTGTTTAAAATAACTTATTTTAAAAGGAAGCTATATTATTATAGCGAATGGTATCCCCTGCCAAAATAAGAAGGAACTGTGGGTGGTAATCTTAAGGTTAATATAATGTTAAATCCTAGCTAGATAATGTTGACAACTTGTGTGGGTTTATTGAAAAGGGAGTTGAGCTAGTGCTGGACGTTACAGACTTGTTTGCCCCAAATGACACTTTGTCCCTTAACATAAATCAGAGGGATTAAAAGAGAAATAAAAGGAAAATCACTTTCTAATGATGTGATTCAGTTCTACTTAATGTCTGTGTCGAATCCAAAATGGTCTCCTGTACAACCAGGGGGGGCATGTACCCCACACTTTGGGAAATTCTATTCTAAGTGATTAGAGAACAGATTCACTCTTTTGACTTAACTTCCTTAAATCACAAACCAAACGAGCTAAAAATAAATATTCTTCTGAAACCCTGTAGCATCTGACACTACTTTCTTCCTTTTTGGAAGTCTACACTTTCTCCATTTCTGTGACAGTAATTATGAGACCTAAGACTTGCAGAGCATCTGATGGTTTATCTAAGCACTTTCACATTCACTCTTTTAAAACCCATCCTTATGGGATATGTATTCCAGATGAGACATGTTGAGGGTCAAGCAAGTTAACTAACATTATTTGAAACAGTAGAAGAAAACCCATCTCTTACACCTGTAAATAAGTGTTTTACAGGGCTCCTCTCATATTCATTGGTTCCTGTTCTCTTCATGTGCCAACTATTCCTTTCTGCCAACTTGTTAACTGTAGAAATTTCACAAGTCTTGTTCTAGATCTTTTTCTTTTTCACTTGCCTGACATTTCTTGAATTCACTCATTGGCTCAATCACCTCGCCTAAACTGACTTCCAAATCTACACCTGTAGCTTTGATCTCTTTGGCCAAGCACCACATTTTTTACGAACAACAGAGTAACAGAATCTCCCTGAACATGTCTTACTGCCACCGCAATCTCAACAGGACCCAAGATAAATTTATCATCTTCCTACCTATAAGTGTATTTCTTGCTCCTGTGTTCCCTCTCTCAGCTAAGGGAACACTCTCCTTTGAATCACCCAAAATAGAAAACAGGATCATCTTACTTTTTTCCTCCCTTCAACTTTTCTTTTAGTCATGTTGATTTTACCCCGCACTGAATTCCACTGGCCCCTTGCCTGCCTTCTTTATCCTATTCAGGTTGTCACCCTTTCTTACTCAGATGACTGCAATATTATAACTGCCTTCTAAATGGTCTCTCTCGACTTCTACCTTCTCCACCAGAATTATCTTCTTCAAATCAACCTCACCACATCATGCCCTGACTCAAAACCTGCCCCCTTTGTGTATGGTATACAGTCCAGACTCCTTGGCATGGTAGTCAGGTGCTCTAAGGCCTGACAGCTGATCACCCCTGCTAGTCACCCTACCCACTCTGCCCTTCCACACTCTGAAGGCCATGTGGATACATGAAAACACCACAGCCTTGCCTAACATCTTTGCTTTGTTCATGCCATTTCTTGCCTAAACTTTCCCCTACTGATGTTCTTCTTGTTCTTTAAGACCCTCACCAGATGCTCTCTCTTCCAATAAGTTTTACCTGATCCACAGTTACCTGCACCTTGGTAAGAATTTATATAATTATGGAATGTATACTATAGAACTTAGCATCCTATCTTACTTTGTGCCATAAGATTTTCTTACACATCTTTCTCCCATTAGATGGTCCCTAAGATCAGCTACAGGGTCTAATTCATATCTGTATCCTCTGAAGTATTTAACTGAATGCCTTACATACAGGATATTTCCAAAACATTTCTGAAATAAATACTTGTGTAAATTAGACCAGAATTCTACTACATGTTGGATTGCATTAAGCAAGCAATCCCTATCCATAAGAACCCACTGTTCTTAACCTGATAATATTTAACCCTCATTCCCTAAGTTGCTCTTAAAATTAATTATCCAACTGGCCCAGCACTCAGGTCCCTACATGAGACTACTGCTCAGATATCATCTAAGTGGTAAAAAAGAAGATGTCTAAAGGTCTGGGACTCATTCCAGCGAGAAGGGATAAGGCGAAACAGAAAAAAATGGTTAAGCAATACTAAAAAGTGGGCCACAAAAGATCAATGCTCCAACAGCAGTGTTTATTTCTAGACTGATGACATTAGATGTGATATATCTTCTGTCTCTCCTGATTCTTCCTCGTGTGCGTGTGTGTGTGTGTGTGTACTTCTGTGTTTGTGTGTGTGAGAGAGTATGCATGTGCTTGCACAGGAAATAATAATCATATAAATAATTCTGGAATAAATAAATTCATACATGTATAGGTATTACTTTTATTATGAGAAAAATATTAGTAAAATCAAAAGTAGAATACTATCAGTTTTGTGCAATATGTATTGCATGTGATTATTTGAGAATTAGATATATTTTTGCATGAAGAAAGACCAAAAGGAAAAATCATCAAAGTGTCAAGAGATGTTACCACTAGATGGTAAAGTTACGGGTAATTATATTTTCCTCTGCTTACCCCCCTGAATTTTCAGGCTTCTCAGCAATCAGAATGCATTAATATTATAATCAGAAGCAATCATTTTTAAGTGTGGTATAGCAATGAGAGAAACACACATGGTCTCTGCAAGGCCCCAGAAGAGGCTGCCAGCATGCCAAGGACCTGCCGGCAACAGCAATTTTGCTCCCTCCGAGCTGCCTGTGTGAGCATTTTCTCTTCTCCAGACTCAGAGCACAAGAGCAGAAGAGTGCCGAGTGGTCGGCCAGGCGAGGCACGCTTGCTGTGGCCTCTGGGTACAAAGTGAAGCTGCTGTGACCGTGAGAGACAGGATGCAGACACGGGGGGCGGTGGGTGAGGCCTGTCCTTGACAGAAGTGGGAAACAGGAAAGAGGAACAACTCCCTCTATGGGTGCACAAAGAATCATGAAAAATGCATAGGGTTGGAAGCAAAACCCCAAAGAGGCAGTATGCAAAGCCTGGGAGTCTAGAAGAGGGGAACAGGATAGGATAATTCTTCAAGTGGTTTTTATAAAAGTCTCTAGCAGGATCAAAAGTGTGACCCACGTGGTGGGTGAATGAGAGTACCTAGTATTTTAAAATACTAATGGAGACATGTTGGAGAATTCTGGGGGAAAAGGACAAGTCTTGGGAATCACCTTCTTCTCTGAGAGCCAGTAGCTCTTACTATCTGTATCCCTGTAGCTCACACTAAATGGATGGTGGTGATGACCTTGATGGTGACTTCAGCAGCAGTGACTTTTCATTGTCTTCTTACTATGTGCCACGTACTGTGAGAAACTCCTTCAGTGATTTCTGTCCTATAGTATTAGGGACAGGCAGGGGTAGTAGCTGGTTCACAGATGTGAAAAATGAATTTCAGGAAAGTTAAGAAAAATGACCAGGGAACCAATAAGAATCATCAAATCTGCCTGACTGATGACCACCATTATACAACCACAGCTGTCCCTCCCTACTACTGTTTATTGTTTTTCCATAATTCCTGGCACTTGTACTTTTCATCCTACCTCCATTGTTAACAGGGTGGAATGGGTCCTCAGCCTCTCCTGCATTCAAATACGTTCTGGGAACACAGCAGGTCCTCAGAATAACCTTTCTCATTGGTGACAGGCTGGCTGAGAATTATGTCCCAGCAAAACAAAAGAGCAATTCCAAGATAAGCCTTTATGCACGTTTTCCAACCAATGGAACTATATGAAATAAATGCAATTTGAAGTTCCATGCCACAAAGCCAAACAAATAACTGGGATTACTAGAAAGTGTACCAGTGATTTTTCATTACCACCCTTAGTACTTAATATTTTAGCCTTAATCACTTTCAACACTAAAAAGTAAAAACAAAACAAAAAACTCCAAAACAAGCAAAGACTTAAAGAGAAGGGGTAAAAGGAAGGAAAAATTCAAGTTTCTTCTCTGGGAAAAAAATTAACAGTTATGACTAGACAAAAGCTAAAGTGGGCACTGGTACAGTGGTTTTTAGGTGTTACGCCTCCAAGAGTCTGCGATCTAAGGTACACTGGCCCATTCACCCAGTGTCACCCTCTGTGCCTCACTTTACCATCTTATCCTGCACCAGCTCCTGCTCTGTGGGAGTACAGACAATAATGTTAAATATGCTTTGTGTTTGGGTAGAGCTTCTCTAGGGACCCTAAAGCACTTTCAAGATTAATGTTTTAATTTATGTATTAATAATTCTCACAGCATTCTCCCTCCTCCTCAATTAGGATAATAATATCCATCTCTTTTGAGATAGGCAGGGGGTGCTAAGTGATGGACATAAAACAGACACTTAAATAAGGAAACTATAATATAAAAGCATAATTAAAGCTTCAAAACCAAATTGACTAAGGAGCTTTAAAGAGACACCATAGTGATGGTGACCTCACAAGAAAACTTATTTTCCTTCCACTCTGGGGCATTCATCTTTCTGTAGTTAAACATGGTGTTTAAAAAATATTATTTTCTGGAGTTCTTAAAGAAAGTTAAAATATGATCAGTGTATATTCTTGGGGACTGTGCTGGCTGTACCTACATATTTTATCTCTATTCCCCTGAAGTGGATACAACATAAATCAGGGGATGCCAGCTCTTCTCTCTCAGTATATTCTGGTTTGTTCCCTAATCAGGGTTCTCTGGGTTTCATAACCCAGAGTTTTTTCATTCCCAAGAACTGCCTGTCTCAAAGGCAGTATATGATTTCTCAGGGAACGTGAGAGAAAGCGCGTGGAAGCATTTACTATTTCACAAACATTCTGGTTTCCTTTTGTCCTTTCAAGAAAATAACAAAACCAATGTTTAGCAAAATATGTTGGGTCACATGAATTCCCAAAGATAAACTTTATGTATGAATGTCAGAGGAGACTTTTGAAACTAAAGTCTCAGAAATTGAGTTAAAGGGGGATTTAAAATCTATGTTTTAACAGTCAGTAGTATCTCCTAACACTGTCTGAAATGTCTCTCACATAGGTATTGACATAGCCACAGACACACAGAAGAGAGATATAGATCTATTTTCCTATTGATTGCCTGCATCTCCCAACTAGAATATAAGCCCCATGAGGAAACGAACTTGGTCTTTCTTGTTTTCACTACTCTGTTTCCAGTTTTAAGAGTGCCTGGGACCTAGCAGACATTCAATAAATACTTATTGAACATTGAATGAATAAATACCGTGACATCATTAACCACCACTAATAATTAGGATAAAGATTCAATAACGTCCCTTATGAATCTACCAAAAAGATATCATCAATACCACCCCATTCAAAAAATCTTTTTACTAAAGAAAAAAAATTGTTTTAACTTTGCCCCGACAGACTTGCTGGTAGCCTCATTAAACATTCACAAAAATATACTACCCAATTCTTCTGACCGAGAAACCAGCCAGGTCCCTAAATCAATGCAGTTAATTGTACAAGACAAAACAGCAATAAGATCATCTTTCAAAATAACAGATCGGGGAGAAAAAGGCTAAAATAAATACATTATGCTTCAACTACCTTTGGTTTTGTGGGTTGATCGATTTATTTATTTTTCGTTAATTTATTTTCTAAATAAACTTTCTCCAGCTCTCTTCCCAGGATGTAAATCTTGTGCCAGCTGGGCACCATTAAAGACTGGATCCCATCCTGACCATCTGGGAGCTGGAAAAGCACTGGTAAGTTCCTGAGGTCCAGAGTATTCCAGACGGAGAGGACTGGACACCAGTAACGCCAGCCCCTGTGGTTTGAAACTGCACAATGGGCTCTTTCTCGAGGCTTGTTTTTCTACATTCAGTCAAGAAGGAGTATCATTCCCTAGTTGGGCCTGGCTTAGTGTCCTAGGTTGCTGCTTTGTTTGTTTGACAATTAAAATATAAAAGAAAAAGGAAGTCCAGACACATTTTTGCAAGGGGCTGTATGTCATCAAAGCTGGTGGTTTGCAGGGAAGAATCTTTACCTGAAAAGATTAGGAATTAGGAACAAAAACGTAAGAACCAAAAGGTGGACTAGCAGGGAATAAATTCACCTCTCACCAGAAAGTCTTTTAGGTTCTTTCAGAGCTCTAAGAAAAGGATATCAAAGCTGTAAGATGCTAAACAGTGACTCATTCTCACATTCTTTAGTGGTATAGTTCCTATTTGCATCCTATCTACAGTGATCCTTGCACATATACTCAGTAATTCCTGATTTAACACATCCCTTCAGGAAGTGAGTTCTGCGGAAAACTGAAGCCAACCCCCTTTAAATACCGTGCCACCACAACTGCTTTCAATGAAGTCTTTCGAGGATGCATTACACACATCATGCTATTTCAGACAGAAGATATTGAATATAATTGCCATCTCTTTCTTGACTACTCAGGGTCACTGTCATTATGAACAGCCATTAACATGCTGCGCAGTAATATAGTTCTTCATCTGCTTTTTAGGTTTCCCTTTCCTTCCCTTGACATTAAGCTGTCACTTCTGCTGTCACTGAGCCTGCTTCTAACAACCCGCCTCTAGTTTGCTCCTTCTAATTTGCTATGACCTGAGAAAACAGATAACATAGTTGGTTTAAAATTACTGTTCTGGTTACCTCAAAGTCTGTTATTTCATATATTTACTTTTCTTTTTTTTTTGGCTCACTTCTGGTTTCATGCTGAATTTTGGAGAGTTGTGGTGACTAGAACACTCTTCTCTGGATGAATGAGCTTTCACTACCTTCTTTTTAGATGGTTTAAAAAAAAGATGGCTCTGGAGTCAGAAGGATTTTGGTTCAAGCCCAAGTTTTGCAAATTACCAGCTGTGGGACCTTTGGAAAGTCACTCAACCTCTCTGGCCTTCAATTTCATTGTCTGGGAAGGGGGAAGGGCTAGTTATCTAACTAGTGTTATTAAAGGATTTATTGACTTAACGCCTATAATGAGTTTAGGAGAAGGCCTCACTGGTATCAATCACTTAAAAAGTGTTAGTTTTTTTACTACTTAATCCTCACCATAACCAACAGATTTACACTAAGGTATTCATGTGCATCCTTACTGCACAATAAATATATCTAAATATAAACTACCTAATTATACATGCATTAACAAAAACTACACTGCAATCTATCAGGTACTGACAGTATGAAGCAGCACTGAATATAAGAGATGCTAAAAAGTAGCATTTGTCGATTGAATGAATGAATGAAAGGAGAAGCAGTGTCATTCAACACTCTTTTGTATAAATTAATGCCTCTGAAGTGTAAGGCTCTGTGCTAGACTCTGTAGACTAAGCTGAATTCAGCATGGATCCTGCCTTCAAGGGAGAGGGCAGCCCCTTATGTCACAATAATCAAAGATAGAAAGTGATAAGAACATTAGATGGTACAGATAAGACCATTAGGAATTTAGAAAGAGAAAATATTCAATATCTAGAGTTGTGAGGGAAGATTTCACAGACAAAAATGATTTTTTTCTGTATCGTAAAGGGCGGAAGGATTTGTGCCAGAAAGAAGGGAAAAGCATTGTGGAAGGAGGAACAGCATAAACAAGACAAGAGTGCAGAGGTGAAAAAATAACTGCAGGCATAAAGAGCCACATCTTTATCCAATCACTCGTTGTGACTGGAGCAGAAGTTAACATGAATGGTGGGTAAGGATGTTGAAAAGAAAGGTCAGAGGCTTACAGGGCTGTGCTTGAATCTCAAACTACGGAGTTACGGCTTTAGGAAAGAGGAAGCCAGTAAGGTTGCATAAGGAGAAAGGCTTTAGGTCAGATCATCAGGGAGCCATTCCAGCAATCAGCATTGAGCACATGGATGAAATGAGCACAACACTATATAAATATTGACTTTCTTCATTAAAGTCACATGACTGCAGCCAGCTGCGAATTCTGTCTTTGATTCATGTTAAAATTAGAAACACATCACACTTCTGTGGTTTATCCGTTTTCAAGTTATAGGCACATATGTGTACCTCCCGAATGCACTGTAAATAAATAGCTGAAAATGTCAACCTAAAGGTGCTTTTACCTAACCAATAATTATCAACATAGAGGATACACTTAAAGTGCCTTAGTCATTAAAAATAACAATATAGACTAGAGGATTTGAAAGCATAAGGTGAGCATGGTTGTAACTATGTAACTATATTAAAAAAGCCATTAGACTATTTTTAATCTGTTTTTTAAATATGCTGGCTCATTTAGAAATCATTCCCTGTGAAATAACTTGGACTTGAAAGGTATTCTTCAAAGTCACATTCAAAGTTTGATGCAAGTGATTCAGACTACTCCTTTAATTCTTTACAAATGAAGTTTAAAATTTTGCAGTAAGCATCTTCCTCCTAATATATGATCAACAAGTACAGGTTGAATAAAGACTTGGCAACTTATGTAATTAGGAAAAAGTAGGCAATTAGGAATTATTTAAAACCCGTGCATTTAATAAACTTTGAACTAAACTTATACCTGTAAGCTTCAATATATGTAAAGTAGATGACACAGCTATTTGTACATTGTACGCTATTTATATTAAAATTTTTTGAAAGAGAAGATATTTGATACAATGTCTTTCTCCATCTTTCTTAATTTTTTTGATTTTAGTAGAATTGTATCTCATATAAATGTGTTATATGTAATAGTCGTTAGAGTTGTGATACTATTATGTATAAGACTTGGGAGGGTTTGGTCAATATAAGGAAGTATGTTAAAAAACTAGGGAAATGTCACGAGAAATCCTGGTACAAGAGAAAGCTGAATGGGGAGTGAGGTTGGTGTCTGGAGAAATGGGCTAAAATCCCAGCACTAACTAGCTAAGGCATTCTCACGACAAGTCACTGCACCGGCGGGTGCTGGAACCTCTTTTCTCTCACTTTCAAAATAAAGCAGCTGCAGTTAATGACTGGAAATGCTCCTCAAAGCCCTCAAAATTTTGTGACTCTACATGTGGTTCAGTAAAAATCAAGGCCGGATATAAGGCCTGGGAAACTCACAGTGGGAGCATATATGAGTTGTAGTCATTCATTTTTTGATGTCACAGAGGAGCAAATACTATTTTTTTTTAAATTTACAGTCCTTCCTCTGAGCTATGTGCACAAATGCGAATAGAAAGTAGATATGGAAAGGAAGAAGAGGAGAAATCAATAACTGCATTTAAAACCTTATTTTCAGACTTCTGGATTCAAGCAGCAAAATTGCTTCTCAGTCCCACAAACTGCCAGTTACCTGACTATGGTCAGCCATAGATTTCCCAAACAGTGGCTACTTTTGCATTCTGCCTGTCTCTGGGAATGCAGTTGAAGGAAACATTCATGTGGATGAAAAAGACAGTGTATGGCCCCTGGATGAGGCTCACTGGTTCATAGAGTAATGTAACTCTGGCTTCTCCCATTTGAGCTAAGTGGTCCTGGCAATCTTTAAATATAGCTGTCCTACAAAATCACATGGCATCTAATGTCAAGTGTGCACGGACTAAAACCAGATGCAAAATATGAGAGAAATTCTGTTCAGAGCCTTGTAATATCAAACAATAATGGCTCCAAACATTGCTGCTCTAATCTGAAAAATACTTTGCAAATATTTCAGGTTTTCCTACATCTACCCCAGCCCAATCACTTCATAACTGGGTTTCATGACTTTACGTCATTAACATGAAATCTCAATATACTTCAGCCATTATCAATATATCTTCCTGTAAAGTGATCCCTGAAAAAAAAGGTTCGGTGGTCACAAAGTTTGGAACATGCTGCATCCTATGTCTTAGATAGTCAAAGTGCATATAAGTACCTCGAAAGCTCTAGGACAGGACCAGTGGAATTTGTTTGACTCAACATTTCCCAAATTTACTGGGAAAAACCTCCCGCCCCCATCTGCCATGGGGTGCCTTTCAAAATCCCAAAGAACTGGTATATGCCATAGAACTGTCTGGAAGATGAATTAGAGCAACATTGTGGTATAAGTCTCAGGTGTATATCAGATACGAGAGTCTGAAGTGTAGAGAGTGAAAATATGGACTGAAGAGATATCAATAGGGAGATCCAGTTTGGGGGCTAATTAAATCATTTTGATGAAGTTCAAAATAAACATGATATTGTATACTGCAAGTGTGTTCTAAAAGTGAAGCACAACAGTGGAAGAAGTTACTTCCCACCCATCCTCACTCCCACCCTTCTTACTGTTGGGGGATTTTCAAGGGAGTGAATTCTAGATAAAAAGAATGACTAGAATTGTAGCTGGTTTCCAAGAGGATTTGGTCTAAGACCCTCATTTTCAGATGTTGAGATGGAGGTCCAGTGACCAACAATGACTAAAATATAGGTGCTCTGACTGTACAATGGAAGGACTATAATTACTATCTGGCTCCTAGACCACTGCTACACCGTGAAATCTAAACCCTTTCTTGGATGGTTGTCTTCCATCCCCGCCACCCTCTGCTCCCTGCCAATCCCACCACTGGACATTTTTTACAGGCAGCTTAAACACCATAAGCTGTATAAATTCTCTCCGGTATTTCAGTGACTAATTAAAAGGACTGTGAGAGCCTAAAATGTCCAGCACAGAGATCCACCTGGACATAACAGAAACCTGATTGGTTATTCGAACAGTCTACCTGTGACTACACTACTCTCTCTGCCTTCTAGAACCTTGCCTGGAATTTTAAACCACAAATTTAACTCTAGATTGCATAAATATATTATGTAACTCTCTAATATGCTACATGAGAGCAAGCTGTCTTTCTAAATAATATACCAGATCCCCCAAAGCCTAACTTTAATCACGGATAGTACCTACCCCAGTGCTCCACACCATCTGGTAAGCCAACGAGTACTCATTGTTTAGAAATTAGAGGAATTCAGAAGGAGATATTAAAATAACAATTAGCTCTACAAACCAGTAGCAGGAGCCCCTTGCCCCTCCAAATCACAGGTTGGTAGAAAAGCAAAAGCAATGAAGTACACGTGTATTCAAGAAAAAAATTCAACCCACGTTAAACATTAGCACATATCAACCCTGTTGGTTTCCCTGGGTTTATATATAAAACACTACAAAGATTCTTTTTTTAAGTCTTCTGGTGTAAGACATGACAAGGAGTACAAGAGTATCAGGGAAATAGTTTGCTTTGTAGAAAGAGAGGAGAAAGGGCAAGAAGCAATAAGGAAGAGTAACAAAGATGGCAAACCAAATTCATGGGAAAGCCCTGTGGTTCACCCCAAACTTGGGAGCTCACAGAAGGCAGCCCTGAGTTAGGAGCAGGAGAATGCCACCTTTCTTTTTCCCAACTGGGGGCAATCAGTGAGCTAAAATGAACTACTCACTTGCAAAAGACTGGGTTGGTAGGGGAAGGGTACAGATGAGGGTAAATTAAGCCAGCCCTATTTTCTCTGGCTCTTTTAAAAACTTCTTTAGCTAAAAAAAAGACTCCAAATAATAGCATCAGCTGCTAATCTAAAATGTTATCTCCTTGTCCTGGCCCACCAGCCTGCTTCCTGCATGCTTTGAGCTAGAGTGAAGAAATGGAGAAGAGATAAAAGTCTACTTAAAATGAAAAGTACTAGATCTCAGAGGTGGCATAACCTCAAGAGAAAATGTGGCCAGGGACAAAGAATTTGGATAGACTGGGATCCTACTCTAGAGAAGAGGCCCAGACAGGTTAACTGCCTTAAATATACAAGTAACTTAGTCATTTATATAGAAAAAGAAGAGGTTGTCTTCTGCCTCTAACACGAAGCATATACCCTTCATAGGGTAAGTTCTTCCTATAAGCCAACGGCTCCACCCACAAACTTATACAACTAGAAAATGAAGGGACCGCTCTTCTGATTCTCTACATGACAAGTCTAGCTTATTTTGGGAGGTGATACTAACTGTTAAGATACCATCAAGTATAAGGCATCAATGGCAATTCCACCCTGGTCTGATATGGTAAAACCCTAGGGTAAAAATTTTGGCATAGGCTAAATCGTGGATGGTTAAAAAGGTGAGCCCTGGATTTGGACTGTCTGGGTTCACATCGCATCTCCACCAGTTGATAACTGAACAGCTTATTTAACTTCCCCAAGCTCAGTTTCCCGGTTAGTAAAATGAGAACAGCATGCTATACATGCTACACATGCGCGCTGTCACCAGGTTCACATGAGAGCCATGGCAAACACTTAGCATAGTACCTGGCAGGAACTAAGTGCTCAATGAATGTTAGCTAATATTAGTCATACTCTACTTTCATAGATATCTTCTCTTAATATTCACAGTTACCAAGTTCTGATTCTATCAAGTGGATGCCTGGAGAAATAGCCCCCAATTTCTTTGGGCCCTACCAAAATAAAAGACACAATTTAATTTTGACTAAAAACAACAGTCATAGTTACTACTACTGTTGCTATTACTACTCCTACTACTGTACCACTTGGATTACTGTACATGTCTTTTTTTCCTCTCTTCTTCCTGTCCTTCCTCACTCTCAAGATTCTACGTATTTGCTCTCTCATTAACTTGGACTTGTATTTTCCTTCATAAAAACATACATTGTGGTTCAAATCCCATCTCTAGCCCTATCTGTCAGTGTGATGGTGGGTCTCTGACCCTCTCTGACACTTGGTTTACTTACATGTATCTAACATGGGGCTATAATGAGAATCAAATAAAATAATACCTGTAAAGTGCCTACTCATGAAAACCCTTAGTAAATGTGAGCTACTTCTCAATTTCTCATCAGTATACAATGGATTTGGGGATTTGGAGCAGCACCAGATTCTCTCCCTGCACTAAAAAAGAGAGAACATCATATCTGTCAAATAGCCTGGATGAAAATCTAAATTTATAAATAGTTTAGAATAATTACAAAAAGTTCACCTCTGCAAGACTCATTTTTCCAAATGTCAGACCATCATGATGATAGCAGGCCAAATTAAAGTCCTCCATCCAGATGCCCAACTGCTAATGTTGCAGGGGATTTATTTATTTTAAAAGAATATTAGCTAAAACATTTTGGGAAACTACATAGTGGGCTTTCACCAGGAAAGAGTCATAGCTGATTTATGATATACCCACGAAGGAGAGCAGTTTGGGAGGAGGAGGTGGGCAAAGAAGGAGCCTGTGCCCTCCAACCCTCACCTCCCAGCTGGATCCCACAGATCCATCATGAGGGGCTTCTGGTACACTCAAGGCAGGGGTAGTGGAGGGACACATGAGGGAGGAGGACAAAGGTATCACCTCAGTGGATTTTCCTTTTCATGACTTGCGTTGATTTTTTTTATATGGAAACAGATCCTTTAAAGCAATTTAGATAAATCTAAGGTAGAATTTAACCTCCCTTACGTGTTCCCCAAAAAGGGCAAGGAAGTGGGGGCACTGAGAGGAAACTGGGGGACCTTGACAAGGTGGAGGGAAAAATTAACAATTTCCTGATATGCTGAAGTCCTTTATTCCACATCCAACGTGGTGCACCTGGCCTAAGACAGGCATGAGTTTGTAAAGGGAGCGTCACACTAACCCCACTTATTCTCAGGGGTCAAGAATATGTTTGCTTCTGAGCTCCACTTCTCAGGCCTCACTGTGATTGCTATGACCTGGATAAAAAGTTCATATTCGGGCTTCCCTGGTGGCGCACTGGTTAAGACTCCGCCTGCCGATGCAGGGGACACAGGTTCGTGCCCCGGTCCGGGAAGATCCCACATGCCCCGGAGTGGCTGGGCCCGTGAGCCATGGCCGCTGAGCCTGCGCGTCCGGAGCCTGTGCTCCACAGCGGGAGAGGCCACAACAGTGAGAGGCCCGCGCACAGCAAAAAAAAAAAAAAAAACACATCTGGATGGGTTAAATAGTGGTGTCACGGGAGGACAACCAGGAATGGAAATAGAAACTCTGAGTTCTAGCTCCAGTTCCGCTACTGACTCCTTTGTATGGCCACATACCTATCATTCACATTCCATGGGCTCTGGGTGGCTGCTTGGGGGTGATGTAATTACATATGTCTAAGTCTCAGTATCCTTATCAAGAAAAGATACACGTTAAGACTATTTACCTTGTGGTGTAGAGGGAAGATTAAGATGATCTATGTCAAGAACTCAGCACAGTGCCCAGGATATAGTAAGTCTCAATAAAGTTTAGCCATCCTATGAGCACTTGTAAAGTGTGTGTGATGAGTGAGCTCAATGGTCTCTTGCAGCTCTAACCTTGTTTTTACTCTAAACTTTGGGGAGATGAAAGAAAAGGGGCTCTGGGCATGCTGGCTAAGAAATCGAGGCTCAGAATTTAGAAAGCAAAGGCAAGTTTGCCATGGCTTCTAAGGAATGGTGATACTCATGTTTTGTAATTTGAGCTAATGTTGATTATTGCCAGACAAGTCAACTTGCAGTTTAAAATAATGATCACAGTGCTTGGAAAGTACTGCAAAAATAGAGCATAGTCATTTTCATATGGTTGAAGTCCCACACTGAGATGCCTGGGGGGTATAAGCTCCTAGGTCTGGAAAGAGCCCTGGGTTCTTCTAGGTTCCCCTGGCAAACTGCTCACTCGCTGATGAAGAGTCACTGAATAAGTCAAGAACCACCTACACCTGGATTATTACTGTCACATGAATGGTGATGCTTGAAGATGGTCCTACAATAGACTCCATCTACAAATGTTCACAGATTACTACCTTGTTACAGTTTGAACAGGGCTTTGCCTATATATTTTGTGACTTTGCATCTCCTTTCCAATTCCCAATACATAATAGGACCTCCACACTGTGGCTAGCCCATGAGGACAAATGACAAAACAGAAGCTCTCCTGGTGCTGATGGGCCAGTGGATGGAAGTCATTCCAGTAGAAAGTGATGCCTCCTGGTAAACCCAACCCATCTTTCCTAGTTTCCAGAGTTCTGTAGACTGGAGCTGGGCCACCCAGACTGCCATCTCTAAATTCTACACACTCTCTTAGAAATGCAAGTGTAGACAGTCTCCTCAACTAGACCAAGCTATTAGATATTAATGTTCAGACAACACCTACCTCACTCCAGACCAGCATGGTACCGAATATGACCTGTAACCCATCAAAGAAATTGTCCCCTATGATGATCACAGTCGCACCTCCCGTCGTCCATCCTTCACTCGGGCTGATGGCTTTGATACAGGGAGTAGCTGCTTTTCAACACACATGAAAAAGAGAAGGAGTCGGCTGTTAGAACCAAACTTTAATGATGGGAGACTTGAGGAAAAGAAAAAAAAAAATCTTTTATCTTTTCACGAACAGAAAGTCCCTCAAGATCTCAGCATTTCCTAGTCACATTAGGACCTGAAACCTCAGGGTGCAATTTTAGTTTTTAAAAGCATGCTTTTCATTGTTTCTATTAAGTTACATATATGTTATCCAAATCTTTTTCAAACCTGAAATCTTATGAAATAAAATGTAGAAGCAAAATTTAATTTATGAAATGCTAAGGAGTTTTTTAAATGGGTGATGTTTTAAAATACACTGGAAACCTCATAGAATTGCTTCATAATTAAATACATCTCCTGAAAAGAACACTCATACATTTTTTTAGATAAACATTGCTGTTTGATGGGAAGGGAAGAAAGAGAGGAGGCTGGAGTAGAACATCATTCTTGTTCCATGCCTTCTCTCTGTACCACTAACAGAGCAATATTCCTGAATAAAAGTCACTAAGTTTTTTTCAATAAATGTCATGGATCCCATTTTATAGATGCAAAGTATGCAGGTCACTCAGGGTGAATTATGTAACCAAATAGCTGAGTCAGGGCTGAACCACAGAAAGTCCCATGACCTTTGCTTTGTTGTCATTCCCAGGCATAAAACCCAAGAATTGGCTTTTTCAAAACTTCCTATCTCCTTTCTTTCCATTATAAATGGCCCTTGGAGATGGGAAATAATTTGCAAATACTGTGATTCCAAACAGACTAGAGGTGGTTTGCCTGATGAGCATGGCGTGCTTTCAACAGAATTACTAGGCAAAAATGAAATCTCTCAGAGAGTACTTTCGTACCACTGAGGATTTTTAACTCCACAATGCCATGCTGCTGTTTTCATGATCACTTTTATGAAAAGGAACAAAGCAAAATTCTAAAGCAAAGGAGATATTGTCTAAGGAGAGAAAATGAGACCCTCCTCTTTAATAAAATGTTTATTAAGTACCCCAGACTGACTTTCCAAGTATTGAAGCCAATGAGAGCACCAGTTAATTTTAACAGGAAGAAACTGGCAAAAACATTATTGGACTTTGTCAAATTTGGAAAAATGTCATGCTTTAACTTTTGCAAGAAGAAAAGAAAATATGAAGCCCAGCCCGCTGGAACCATTGTTCACGTGCCACCACACAAACAAGCAGAATGGGTTTGATTTTGAGTCAAATTTACCTTATAAAATTGTACAGAGAAATTTGGAAATATCCAAACTAAACATTTCATGTTGGCTGAACTCACAGCAATGCATTATTTACAGCAAAAACTGGGCAGTTCAGATGCCTTTTCTCTCCCCCACTTTCTCCTAAAAACAAAATAATTAATCAAGGAAATGTAAATGATTCATGGCTTGAAAATTCTTGTTCAATTTTTGACACATATAAAGGTTGTGATCAATGTTCCACAGGCATAGGACTTTTTCGTAAAATCTTCCTTTAAAAGTAACCACGTTTAAATGCATGATTGAGTACTCCTAAACTAATAGTAGAATATGATGCATGATTCCAAGCAGTTTATAAGAGAAATAAACTACATTTAACAACTATATAAAATTCTTAAAATATAAGCAGTTTGGAAACATTCTAGTTAATGTCTCAAAATCTTAATTCTTAATTTCTAACTCTGTATAAGTACTTAGTTGCTAGAGTGGAGTAGAAAAGGTATTACTATATCCCCGGATACTTCTGAGAAGAATAGAATATTGGTTTAACTGAACTGGTCTTGAAAGAGTTCTGCCTGATGGCAAAGTGTGGAATCCAACAGTATCATTAAACACTGACCCTGTGATTGCCCTCATAAACCACAAAATAATCTTGGTGTTTATTATCTGTATTAGCTTTGGGATTTCTTTTAATTTTTAAAATTTTATTTTTTAATCACACAAGCCTGTTCCTTTACTTAAGTATGGACTCCTCCAGGCTTTCTCATAGTTGCACAAAAGCAGGCACAAGGGCGTGTTGGTTTATCTTTGACAGATTCTCCTATTGTAAAGAAGTTATAATAACATGGTCAAGAACTGCCAATTTTATACTTGACCCCAGCTCTCTTTTTTCCATTTGTTATTTGTAGGATATAGAAGGCATGTAAGTACATATATGTATAGATGTGTGTGTATGTGTTCAAACATTTCCTAAGGAAAGTGATAATGTTTTAAACCATCCAGAAAGAAAGGTACATGTCAACTAGTCAGAGGTAAATGAGCACCAAGTTTCAAGAGAAAAACTGGTAAGGAAACAATATACGATACCATCTTCTTAGTTTGGGGGGAGGAAAAAAAAGCCCTGGAAGAAGTCCTAAAGGAAAAGAGTAGCACCCCTGGGTCCATCCTACCTCTATGCTCAACACAATCCACTATCCCTGCTTAGAGAACTAAGTGCCATTCTCAAAACAAGTCAGTCGGGCAGCCCTTTCTAAGATGAGACCTCAAAGGGTTCCAAAAGTGCTCCTATATATCTGTGTCATGGCAGTCTTGAGAGGAAGCTCTGTGGCACTCCCCCATTGGGAAGACTGGATAATATGTAAAGGAATCATGGGCTGACCTACTGAGAGGGGTGAGGAAGGGATGTTACTGGCATTTAGTACCTGGAGGTCAAGGATGCTAAGTTTTCATGCATGAGACAGTCCTGCAAATGAAGAACCCTGTAATGTCAATAATGCAGGGTAGAAAACACTGTGACTAGCTAAATGAATCAGGCTCAAGAGCAGTTGTTAAGACCTCACAAATCCATACAGGCCAAGGCAAGAAACACAAATGAATACAGCAGCTCAGGGTCTCAGAATAAGCATGAGATGGATGGCTGCTGATACCGAACTGGGGAAGCTCCAGCCATTGGTATCCCCACACAGGTGCAATCCCAGTGTGACCTGGTCTTCTGACCTTTCTAAAGAAGCCAGGAACCCAGATTTTTATGTGAAATTTCCCAATCTTTAAATGCTGGCAACTAATTCAATATATTCAATATTTTTTTCTAATGTGTAGGCTAAACAAAATGTTTATGGACTTAAATTTAACTCATTGGCTGCCATCTTATACAAACTTGGCAGACTAAAAGCAGCCCAGGAAGTACTTGCAAACGTGCCTAAAATAACAAGTACCCAAATGTTCACTGCAGTATCAACAGTAAACAGTACAAGAGTCTAGGTGCCCCCAATAAGGGAGTGATTAAATAAATTATAGTACATCCATACCATAGGATATGTGGAGTGTCATTAGAATGCATGAAAAAAATTTTCTATAAACTGACATGGAAAGATGTCAAAATATGTCAGTAAGTAAAACAAAATCAATTTGTAGCCTGATGAATAGTGTGATTCTGTTAATTTAAAACCTGATATCTATTAACCTATATGCATGAGCGTGTGTAGGTATGTGTGAACAGGTATGACAGACAAAAGTCTGGAAGGATGTACACGAACTGTCCCCAGTGGGTCCATATGAAAAAGGAAGGTGACTAGAGAAAGGAGACTATTAAATTCTACTCTATAGATAGCTGTATGGTTTGAATTTTTCCAGTGAGCATATACTAAGGTAATACATTTTAATTAAAAAAGTAACAGCAGAGAGTTTAATTCTGTGCGAGATAAAGGTTATACGTTTTAGAGCAAATTGATACTACTTTTTCTTTTTTAAGCTCAGATGTGCTAAGTAACAGACCCTGAGCCCACCCTTCCTTCTTCTCTTTGGGTATGTTTTCTCTGAGAAAGCTCGGAGAACATCTGCAATGACTTGTTTTTCTTTCACTCAGGATATCCAGAGAGATGCAGAGGGAAGATAGTTTATAATAGGCACGGTGGATGTGTTCGGTGAAATCTGAAGGTGAAAAGACTCATGAAAGAGTTCAATCCAGCCCAGGAGTGTAATAATCAATACAATTCTATCTCCAAGGAAATATTATGGAATGGTGGAGAGGAGTGGATTTGAATACAAAACCACTTTTACCGGCCAAATCTTGATTTAATTAATGAAAGAGTCTTTCTTCCTCACCAATGAATTTTCACACTCTGGGTCTCCACAAGGACAGTAAGCCAATTCCTGGTTCTAAATGTCATTAAAAATAAAAGTTTGGGTGTTTTTTTCTCTTTTGTTTTTTTTAAACCTCTCCTCCCACTCACAACAGCTACCCAAGGAAAGGAGATTTTTCCTTCCTTCAAACTATGACAATAACATGATTATACCACCACAGTTTAGCATAATGGCTCTGAAATGCTCGTGGCACATTGCAGAGTTAAAGTGGAAATTATTAGGTAGCTCTTCTTTGTTATAATAATGATCACTCCACAAATAAAAGCTCTTCTCCCAAAGGTACTGCAAGGCGCAAAATGCTAATTCTGAAGATTATGTGTGCGCTTTTATTAAATATTACTATGCCCTGCCTGTTTGAGGGCTTCTCTGCTCTGATTGTTTTATGAGTACCATGTTAATGTCATTCCCATCTTGCTAGCAGCAGGCACACATTTTAGCGTTTGTATGAGAGTTGATCAAAGGCCACGTGCTGGGGGAATTGCTGAGAAAACACGGACAAGCGATAAAAATCTAACAGATTAATTGGTTTAAATTTCATTTCAGGGTGTTGAACTTTGGCTTGGAACTCTAATACTACACCGTGAGTCGGGGCCTAATTACCAGATTTCCAATTTGCTTCTGAACAATGGTTGCGGTGAGAAGGAAAAGAGAGGGTAGAATGAGGGGAAAAAAAAAAAAAAAGACGAAAGAAAGAAATCGTTCAGGCTCCAGTACATATTTAACAACTAATGTTCTGTGTGCAGACAATTGCACCAGGGGACATTTGCTAGCACCTGCTCTACTTCCAGAGAGTTTATATTTCCTTCCAATAGCCACGGAAGGCAGAAGAAATCACGGATGACCTCAGCAGTTTGAAATTTTCTGATTTATAGAATCAGTATTACAAGATTCGAATGCCTGCTCACCCACACTGGGAAGTATCAGGCTTTTTATTAGTGAGGTGAATTTATAAACTGGAATCACCCCTCAGCCTCCAATAGCAATGATCTATTTCATTGATAGAAAGCCAGGGCCGGGAGAACCATGTTTACCTCGGGGTTTATGGGGGCCCTTGGGAATAAGGGTTAATTGAGCTCAGAGGTGCCTGCCCATTGAGGTGAATTAGTGGTGTGTGCAGCTATCAACAGGGTCCTGGGGCTGCTCTTACTTTTGCCTCTGAAATCTCTTTGTACTGTGATCAATACCTCACTTGTTTGGGGTAGCTGTATAGATGACTTGGGTGCAGCATTTACCATCTCTTATCCCCAAAATGAGGCTTTTGTGACAGTCGATGTCCCATTACGGAAGCCTCACTAGAGATGTGTTGTTTGGCTCTTTTCTCTATCCCTGTATTTAAATACCATGGGGAAACAATGCTCAATCAGTTGGTAAAAGGTACAAATTTAGAAATGCTTTAATCCCACTCCAAATCTCAAAATAAAGTTCCACTGAAGTGGAGGTAATGTTATTTTCCATTTCCTTTGTGTATGGTATATGGAAAAAAAAATGGAAACCCTCCTTTTCCAGCATTGTGTTAACCAGAACTCTCTACTACTGATGAACATTTCTACAGAGCAGAGATTGATGCTTACAACGGAGGTGAAGATGCCAGCACCAGCCCTCAATGGCTTCTGAGTAAAGACAGAAAGATGCGATTATGTTAAGTTGATTTTAACATTCAGGGTATTACAGCATCTGAAAATGGGCCAGAGCTCCAGCTTTTCAAGTTCCACATCTAGCACCCAGTGCGACCTTGAAGCAGTCACTTACCCCCTCTCTAAGTCACCCACTTTAAGCAGTGGTGGTACCCACCTCACAGACTCCTGGCAAAATGCAGAAAGTGCCTGCTTGGGTATTGCTGTTTTACTATGTCCCATGCACATAGGACGCTAGTTGCTATAATAACAACTACTGTCATCATCAGTTCCCCACTAACCAGAGTTTATTTACTAGAATACACCATAGTCTCACCATTGCAGATTATGAGGCATATTGTAAAACTTCCCTAGGAAATTTCCAACCCCGTGACTTGCTAACATAGCTAAGCTTACTGAGGAGGTGGATTTGGCATCAGTAATTACAAAATAGAATTGTTTTTAAGGCTCTCATTAGCCTGGAATGAATATTAATGGCAATCTTTTCAGAAATGAGGAATTAACTTTAATGTTATTGCCCCAAATTCTTGAGACTTGGCAGAAAATGCTGCGAAACCCATGAGCTCAGCTCATTTCTATGGGACACCTGTGACCTCATAAAATCTCAGGCCTTTCTCCCTTGTATCTACTTGATTTTGGTAAGGTTGTGCTTGGGAGCAAGCCTGTTTCAGAGATGGATGGGGATACAAAGTACCCCCACTTGGGCTCAGTGCACAGTTATCTGCCCTTCCTGTTTAATTGGAGCTATTATTTTAGCTGGTCTTTTCTAAAGTGAAATGATGATTTTCCTGACTGCTCACAGCTCATCAGCAGCAACACCTGCATTCTTTGATCCTGCTATCCAGTAGCTGCTGGCCAGGAGGAGGGCAAACAGAGGGTTTGACCCCCTGGGAAACCTGGCCCTGTGTATTTTCACCATGTACAGGAAGTGAATCTATTCTGGGTTCACCCACTTTCCAACTGGAAGCCTTAGAAACCAGTAGCAGTTATAATGCCTGACCTGAACCCTAGCACCAGAGGGTGCAAACTTCACTTTCAGAATGCTAACCTCACCACAGACTCCTAGTCAACTAATAAACAGATAAACAAATTTGACAGTTTCCTCACTCAAGATGGAGCAGTCTTTGTAACACTTATGCTCTTACTTTAACTTTACTAACCAGATTTATTTCTGCCTTCCTTTATTTTCTTTAGTAATTGCTTTATGCAGCTAAGCATTTTATTGTTTATTAGGGTTTTTATTGGGGTTGGTTTTGTTATTGGTCTGAATTTATTGCCCCATCCACTAGCATATCTAGATGTTACTTGGCAAAGAATCACATATTATATATGCAAAAGAGCCTCCCTCCTTCTCTCCCTGCACCCCCTGTGTGTATGTGTGTGTTTGTGTGTGATGGTGTGTTTGTCACTCTGAGGAGAACTGTAACCCATGATATAGATATTTCTCAACACCAGATGCAATTAAATCTATTAAATATTAAATGAGGAGTTCAAGAATTTCAAGTGTTTTTCATCCTTTATTCCAAAGTGACTTCATTTGGCAAGAAAGCCCTTTGCTTTGACATTAATGGCTCTCTCAGAAAACAAGTGAAGGAAAAATTCATAATTGCTAGATGGAAACATGGATCTAATATCCATCTACATCAAGGCAGAGTTAACCCAGTGGGGCTGTCTAGGTATATCTAAACTTAGCAGAATACCTAAGTTCCAAACTATGCCATTTGCTAAATACAGAGCAATTCCAAATCATATCTACTTCCCATTTATTTTGCAGATTTCTTATTCTGTTCTGAATTAGCAAAATTCCTCAACAATGAGTGGACATAGATCTGAACAAGGGAAGGACAGAAATCCTGGTACAGAAATCCTGGGGCAACAATCATAATCCGAACATTCCAGGACAAGCACTTTGGGATTTCTGAGTTTGTCTATTTGTGATCCAGAGCTTTGTGCAGGTTCACTACACAGGGTGACTTAACAATTTAACAGTGAAAAATCTTGACATTTTGATGTACCTGTAACTTCTAAATTGCACTTGAAAGACTTGTTGAAGGCTTTTTGATTTAATGACATGCAACACAGCATTGTTTCATAATATGCAAAAATTGTTTGTTAAAAACACTTCAGGAGGGCTTCCCTGGTGGTGCAGTGGTTAAGAATCCACCTGCCTATGCAGGGGACACAGTTCGAGCCCTGGTCCGGGAAGATCCCACATGCTGTGGAGCAACTAAGCCCGTGTGCCACAACTACTGAGCCTGCACTCTAGAGCGCGCGAGCCACAACTACTGGGCCCGCATGCCACAACTACTGAAGCCTGCATGCCTAGAGCCTGTGCTCTGCAACAAAGAGAAGCCACCGCAATGAGAAGCCCACGCACCGCGACGAAGAGTAGCCCCTGCTTGCCGCAAGTAGAGAAAGCCTGCGCACAGCAACGAACACCCAACGCAGCCAAAAATAAACAAACAAACAAACAAACAAACAAATAATAAATGAACAAAAACACTTCGGGAGCTCAGAATTTTATAACTCAAAGAGGTGAGAATGTACTGCTTTCCACCTCAAGTTTGACCTGTCAAATCCAAAATTAACATGTACAAAATATTAATACTAGAGCAGCTCACGGCAAGTAATGCCATCAGTTTTTCGTTTTCTTTTTTCTTGTTCTATGACTGACAGCCACCCCTTTGCAAAGCAACAGAGAAAAATTATCGTGGAGGGTGGGAGAATCCTCAAAATGAATTATTCATGGATCCAATTGTGATATTTGTTGCAACAATAGTAAATTCACTTGCCTCTGATTATACAGTAGGTAAGTAACTCTTTTCTTCCTGATGAGAGCTTTCATGCACAAAATTATTTTTAGCCCAATTCTCCTGATTATCCTGGTATAAGAAAAGTTCTAGATATGAAAGTCAGGGAAGGAATGGAAATGAAAGTCACTTTCCAAAAAAGGACACCCATTATTGTGAAAAAAGGAAACAGTTTTCAGGTAAAAAAAAAAAACAAAACACGTCACTGCTTCTTCATGGAATCCTCAAGTGTTTATTTGCAAGCAATCTTCCTGGGCCTGGAAAATCATAAAGTCAAATATGAGCAAGTCTAGTGGAAAATCTGTGACGCTAATCTTGGCTGGAGCCGTATTTTTAACAGGCCTTGAATGTGTGTGCCGGATTATCCAGATGGTCATACAGGAATCGGCCTGATAGGATTAAACCTTTATGCTGAACTCTGCTCCATCTGTTCTCCAAGGTTTGCCTTTCCTTATCTGAATATGAATTTTTAGCCTCCTTGTGTCTGGGAGTCAGACTAAATTCAGCACTCAAAACAGAGATGTGTGCAGATAGTTTAACATTTCACTAGTTAGTCTCAGTTGACATCAGCTTGGTCTTTTTCTAGTAAATATTTTTGTGAAGAATTTTCCTAAGAAGGAATTTAAAAGTATGGAGAATCTACTTTTTTTGTTAGAGGGCTTTGTTTTACTCCTCCTATTGAATTCTAGGACTCATTCCATTCACTGTCCTAATAGGGGTTTACATTGATGTTTGCACATAAAGATAGAAAAGCAAGACCTGGATCCTCTCTGCAGATCTGACTTTTAGAAGAGATGACATATAATTCCGACTGGATGAATGATCCAAGCAGAATATATTCATGTATGCTTTGTTCTTTTTCTCCATTTCAAAAGGATTAGTATTAGTCACCGTTTGATAAAATTAGCTACAACAGCTGTTTCTATCATGTTCATTAGGTTTTCTATGTTTTTAAGGAGGCTTTCTTGGGGGAGGGGGTTTGTAATTCAGAGCTCCATATTCAATGAAACAGGCTGATGTTTGTTTTGCCCTCCTGTGCATCTATCCCTGGAAGCAGTGAAGTTACTCATTTCTCAGTTGGAAAAGCTGGCTTGGGGCAAGTTGCCAATGGGCCAGAGCCTGGTAGATGGTTCTGGGGTTTCCAACCCTGTGACAAAGGAAAGGGGAGGGCTCTGACTGCTGGGCTCAGTGAAGCAAACCAAGGTGCAAACAAATAAATAAGCTGCATGAAAGAGGGATCATTCAGAATCCTACATTGTGGCTGGTTTATGTCAATGTGGTCATTAGATGTGTTGGATTTATGCTTGTGATGGAAACGCAAGAGCCAGAAGCCTGTGCAGCCCCAGCCCAAAGAAGAGAGGATCCCCCTAGCAGTCTAGCAGGGCTCCATCAGCTTTCCATAGTCCCCTTGGTAAACCTAATTCCTGGCTCTATGCCATCACGAATGGCAGCAGCAAGCAGCTAATCAAAAATTGAGGCTTTTCTACACATAGGTCTAGTTATTATAAATACACAATACCCTGAACTGATGAACAGTCAGGGGGCAGAGAGCAGTGACACTTCCCATTCAAGCTTAGGATGACTTAGGTTTATTGGTAGAACATATGTATTTGGCTCCTTAAATGGACAAGAATTCTAGTCAGGTGATAAGGGGTGGTACCAAGTAGGTGATCCTAACTGATGAAGCCCACTATCAGTAATCTCTTGTAAAATAAACATGCCGACCAAACACAGTCCAGGCACCTAATCTCCACATTTTATCCTAAACAAGGACACTGTACTGGATGTTCAAACCCATTACTTAAATCTGCTCTGCCCAATATGGTAGTTACTGGCCATATGTGGCTACTGAAATTTAATTTTTAATTAAGAAAAATTCAATAAAAATAGAAATTATTGGGCTTCCCTGGTGGCGCAGTGGTTGAGAGTCCGCCTGCCGATGCAGGGGACACGGGTTCGTGCCCCGGTCCGGGAAGATCCCACATGCCGCGGAGCGGCTGGGCCCATGAGCCGTGGCCGCTGGGCCTGCGCGTCCGGAGCCTGTGCTCCGCAACGGGAGAGGCCACAGCAGTGAGAGGCCCGCGTACCGCAAAAAAATAAATAAATAAATAAATAAAACCAAAAATAGAAATTATTTTCTGGGTCACACTAGCCACATTGGTCAAGAGCTACATGTGACTAGTGACTATCACAGAGGACAGTACAGATATGGAACATTTCCATCATCACAGGAACTTCTATGGGACAGTGCTGATCTATGGTTCAAGTGTAAATAACTGAGCCTGTCACTGACAGAGAATAATCAGAGCTACCATTTATGGGGTGCCCTCCACATGCCAGGAACTTTGCTAGGAACAATTCATCTCTAATCCCTCCAACAGTGATCACAAAATCAAGTGCTCACAGGGCCAGGCAGGAAGGTAAATAAATAAAATGGGCTAGAGGCAACACAATGGGAGAGGTGGGGAGTGTGGCCAACTGTAGAGTGTATCCCCTACCCAAGAGGGACACAACTTCTCAGTTTAACCTAATTGTTTCCATTTGAGAATGTGGCACTACCAGCTCTTCTGAATATTAAGAGAATGTGCACATCCAGATTTTCATATAAAACATCTTCATTTTTAATTGTAAAGCCACAAATACATAGTTCCTTAAAGCAACATGCAAACCAAACCTAAATATGACTTAGAGCTGGATTCAGTCCATGATCTGATCCATCAGTGTGCAACTTCTATAAATCCTTGGAGGGCCAATCATCTTTTAGTTATTAATTTCTGAAACTCCATGACTAATACTGCCACCGACTCATCAAACAACAGACACAAACCACACCACTGTCAATTCTGTCTCTGATTGTTCAATCCCTCTCCCAGAGCAACACAGAAGTCCCCAGCTAGCCCTCCTCCACTGTGCAGATTTTCTATAAGCAGTTTGGGAGACGAGCTCTGTGCTCCTGAAGGATTTCTACTGTCATCATGCAAGACAGCATAGATAGTGACTTTTTAAGGAAACTACGCTTTGAATGTGAGCAGCATCTCAAAATAAACCTTGTCCAACCTTTAGTAATGCACAACTCTTGCTTGTGCTTTTCAGAATAGTACTACTTACATTTCTCTCCACAACCGAGGCGGCTACTGCTAACGTATTTGAGTGAACTTTTATTATTGAGAACCTTATCGTTTTGAGCCAGTTTCCTCTCCTCCCTGACACATTCGGTGATGCTGCACTCCAGTGTTTGTCATAGCACAGATGTTTCCGTGGTGATGATCAGTGACATCACAAGCACCAGGATGTATATCATCAAACTTATCCAGACAGAGGAGCAAAAAAGAGAGGGAGCTCCACTTCCATTGAACTCCATGTTGGACCGACTTGGCCGCCTCAAAAATTACTCTTTGGAGCCTGGGCTGTTCTATCTGGACTGCAAAGAGCAAATACTCGCACTTGCCTGTTTGTGATTCATTTCTACTATCAGATTATTAATTAGGTGCTAAGTCCCATCTACATACCAAAACCCAGATTAACCTGCCTCTGATGCCCACTTTCAAAACAATACTGCCCTGCTCAGAAGCTTTCTGTCGTTTCCCCTTAGCCTACAGGATCAAGTCCACCCTTACAAGTCTGGCTGATTCTCCCCTTCCAACCTCATCCTCCACCTCTCCCAAACTGGAAGAAGGGCTCAGCAGCACTTGGGACCATTGGTTCTGGATTCAGGAGGCCTCAGCTCACCTTCCAGCTTCTCCACTTACCAGCCTGGACAACTTACTTCACTTTTCTTTTTTCTTTTTTTTTAAAAAAAATATTTAATTAATTTATTTATTTTGGGCTGTGTTGGGTCTTCGTTGCTGTGGGCAGGCTTTCTCTAGTTGTGGCAAGTGGGGGCTACTCTTCGTTGCAGTGTGCGGGCTTCTCATTGCGGTGGCTTCTCTTGTCTCAGAGCAAGGGCTCTAGGCACGGGGGCTTCAGTAGTTGTGGCTTGCGGGCTCTAGAGCACAGGCTCTGTAGTTGTAGCACACGGGCTTAGTTGCTCCGCAGCATGTGGGATCTTCCCGGACCAGGGCTCGAAACTGTGTCCCCTGCATTGGCAGGCGGATTCTTAACCACTGTGCCACCAGGGAAGCCCCTACTTTACTTTTCTTATGCCTCAGTTTCTACCACTCTAATTGGGGATAATACTTAAAGAGAACCCACCTCATGAGGTTATTGTGAGGTTGAAATGAGTTCACCTAAATTTACAGAGCTCAGCACAGAGGAAGAAATGAATAAACGTGAGACAGAAGGAAGGTGGGGAGGAGTTGCCAGAGGAGGAGGAGGAAGATCGGGAAGAAGAAAATAAAGATGATGATGGCGGACTCTCCAAATACACTGTCTCCAAAGACGCTTTGCACATTTCCACCATTTCTTTTCAAGGAGGTTATACCACTCACTTCCACCCAAACAGTACTTTGTTGAAAGGCTGGTCTTTTGTGGGAAGCTGTTTCTATCCCAGTCTACAAAACACTAAAACTTCACTGAACTCCTTCATTTGTCACTTACTTCACTTTTTCTTGAACTTTTATCTTTGTATACAAACAGATGTGTGTGTGTGTGTGTGTGTGTGTGTGTGTGTGTGTGTGTATACAGCTGGGCATGTGTATATATATATGCAAAACAACCCAACTATCAACACATCCCTTGAAGGCAGGGACCTCATTCATTCACAAACTGGATAGTCAGTGCTCTGCACTTAACAAATACCTGACAATTAACTAGCACTGTTAAGTTTTCAAAGGGGTTGCCCACAATTATCACAATTAATATCAACCCCAAGTGGCGGGCAAGGAGATGTTATTTTCAATTCCACTTTACAAATGAGGTAACTGAATCCCGGAGACTCACTTGCACTTGAAACTTTGAGAATCCATATTGGCTGATAAAGTCAGATCTTTAAAATACCCAAACTACCCTTCAATTTTGGTATCTATCTGAAATTTCCACTCAGTTTCGCTAGAATATTCACTTCGACCATGTAAACACAGCCAAAGTCCCATAAAATCTTAGTTGTGAAATTCCTTATTCCCAAGATAGAGGGTGGATATTTATTAACTTTACAGAATATTACTCCTCAATTTCCAAGTAAAGTTATTTTCCCCCTAAGACTCAGCCCCACATATGAATTATAGTAAAATCTCTCTTTACCTTCTTCTGTTTCCAAGTTCAAAAATGGCATCCTAATATAATACCACAAGTGCCAATTTAAACACAGGAACACTGAAAAATACTGCCAGACTTTGAGGCTTAGAAGCTTTTCTACTGTTGTAAGTTGGGCTGCTAAACACATGGTCAAGAGTCCAACCATCAAATATAAGTGATAGCAGCACTATGAGAACTTACATCTTTAAACTGTAGGGCAGAGGGCTGTTCCCCTTAACTTTCATTTTCAACTTGGACATTATCCATCTCAGTGGTATTCATTATAGAATTTTGCACATATAAAGAAAATAATTAAAGTTTACTGATTAAATAGGTTATCCTAAAACAGTACCTTAATAACATTCCCCCCAACTTGTCTTTTGTTTTTTTTTGAGCAACAAGGATTGGATTCCACAGGCTTTAGCTAACCAAACCAAGAAGAGTTTCTAGGTTTCTGCCAAAGTTAGAGGGATCTCAAAGGTAGAGGGATCTGAGGTCTGACTTTATAGATTTGTTGCACATAACAGTTACTGTAAGAGCACAGCTGGCGTGTTGATTCAGCCAGAATATTTTAGCAAAGAATGACCCATGGACTTCCCTGGTGGTGCAGTGGTTGGGAATCCACCTCCCAATGCAGGGGACATGGGTTCGAGCCCTGGTCCAGGAAGATCCCACATGCCGCGGAGCAACTGAGCCCGTGTGCCACAACTACTGAGCCTGCACTCTGGGGCCCACGAGCCACAGCCGCTGGGCCCACGCGCCTAGAGCCCATGCCCCTCAATGAGAGCGGCCACCGCAGTGAGGGGCCCACGCACCGCAGCGAAGACTAGCCCCCATTCACCGCAACTAGAGAAAGTCCGCGCACAGCAACAAACACCCAACGCAGCCAAAAATAAATAAATTTTTTAAAAAAGAATGACCCAAACTGTTTTCCTGCTCTGCTAGGAAATGCCAAAACACTCTGGAACCGCTGGCACTCATTTCCCTCCCCCACAGCCCCACACATAACACACCTAAAAGCATCTGCCTCCAAACCAGTGCGTAGGAGCTGCTCAGCCTGCTGCCTTCCCAACTCCGCTCAAAAGAGAAGTAGCCGAAGAATAATAAGGAATGAAAGAAAGTTCTCGATTTGTACCAACCCATTAATTTTAATCATTCTTCTAAATAACAGCCAGAGTCTACTGCTATTTGTATGTATTCTGACATTTTAATTGCTGTGCCCCAAGGTGGATGAAAGAAACTGATGTGTTGAGAAGAAGCCCCAAACCTGGCGCTGTCTCTGCCTCTATTCCCCATGTTCTCCTGCTGCACGTCTCGCTCCCGAACTACGGGGCAAGAATGTGGGTTTGAACAACTGGCGTCCTGCTGATTGCAACTGTCAATTAAATAAGCCAGTAACACAGGAGCATATGTTCACACATAAAATATTAATTGCACAGATTGGGGTAAAAATATATTCATACTTGGGTTCCACTTTCATGCTTAGTGGTCAGATAAGTATTCGGCCAATTCAGTTCTATTTCTGCGCCCTGCAGTCTCGACAGTGTTACTTTTGTGTTTCACTTTTCTTTTCCTTCTCTGGTTACCGTCTGGTTTCCCATGTTGGTGCCTTCATTATGACTGACCAGCAGCATACGTTTAAGCAGGATTTTAATTACTAGGTCATCTCCTAGCCAACTTGCCCAAGGCAGGCTGGCAGAAAAGCCCTACAATCCATGCCTTAGACTTTCTCTTGCTCCTCTCCAGGTAAATCTCTTTTTTTCTGAGGACGCTAGAATCATGCTGATGGCATCATATTCATCTGATAAAGATGATGATCACCTAATTTCTATAAAGTTTCATTTCTGTCCACTGAGTATTTCAAGTTGCAGGGCTGGCACAGAGTGGTTGAGATGGGGTGCCTGATAGCGTGACGTGATACCAGGATTTTTTTATCTTAACCCAGAAAAGCACCTTCCCATATATCACTGCACATGCCAACTAACGTACCCTGGGGATTTAGCACAGATCTGGCTTTTCAATTTGCCTTTGAGTAACGTCGTCAATTTGCTTCAATTGAAGCAGGAATTATATTACATGATCAAATGGCAGGAGAATTTCTCTCCACCTCTGAAGTCCAATGTGAGGGAATCAGCAATGACTAAAGAGTGGGAAAGAACAGTGGTGATGGCCGACTGCGTCAGCTACTTGGAGGTCCAAACGCTGCAGACACAAAAATCTGACTCTTTTTTTTCTTGTTGGCCACAATCAAATTTTTGAGAGATGGCTTCAGTGTCCCTCATTTGCTAAATGGAGAGAGTAATAGTAGTGCCCTCCTATGGTGGTTAAGAGCATTAAAAGAGATGATATAAAGTGCTCAGCATTAAACCTGATGTTAGTAAACGCTCAAAGGCTGCTATCATAACAGCAAAATCACCATCACTCAAAACACTGGTCTAAAAGTTAGCATTCTACTGGGCAAAGAGTTCTGTTAGCCTGTGATTATGAAAATACATTGGACCCACTTCTCCAGGTCAAAGAGAAAGCAACCTACGGGAAATTTCCAAATTTATTTTCTCAAAAATGGATCTAAGACCTAAGCCACTTTCCCATTTAGGTCTCCACTAAGCTGATTCTTTTTTTTTTTTTTAACATCTTTATTGGAGTATAATTGCTTTACAATGGTGTGTTTGTTTCTGCTTTACAACGAAGTGAATCAGTTATACATATACATATGTCCCCATATCTCCTCCCTCTTGCGTCTCCCTCCCACCCTCCCTATCCCACCCCTCTAGGTGGTCACAAAGCAACGAGCTGATCTCCCTGTGCTATGCGGCTGCTTCCCACTAGCTGTCTATTTTACATTTGGTAGTGTATATATGTCCATGCCACTCTCTCACTTTGTCCCAGCTTACTCTTCCCCTAAGCTTCTAAAATTTTGTTCCCATGTGGAATTTTGGATATGCTTTCCCCTCTGCCTAAATTGCTCTTTCCTTCTTTCTTGACGAAATGCTACTCCTTCCTTCTTATTTTAAATTTTAAGTGTCCTTGATTCTTCAGACTTGGCTGAGTTCCCTTGTTTAAAGCTCCCTTAGTCTGTATTTCTCCTGTAGAGTGCTTACCATTATTTCAATTTAATTAATTCTATGTGCAATCATTTGCTTTATATCGACACATAAATATGCACACCCACGTGACTGTATACCTCATAGTGTCAACAATTGTGGCTGCCTTGTTCACCTCTGCATCTCTATTGTCTAATAGAGTAGGCAGTCAGTAAATAAATTTAAGTAGATGAGTGACTGAATGCTGAACAAATAAGCCAACGAACTAAAGAAGAATCATCAGAGTTATGAACATATTAAGGCATTAAACAGACTAGCTTAAAAAAAGTTGAGACATCTTCCAGTGGTTATTAACTGCCACTACACCCACACTGGGCTTCCTCACTGGATAAGGCAGTGGCTCTGTGGAATCGGATTTCCTAGGCTGCTCTGGTCCCCCTTCTAGCAGCAGGCACTCCATTCTCATGGGTGTTAAAATTAGCACCAGTAAGCTCCCCCTGCACTGGGCTCTAATCATGCAAGGGCCCAGGTGGATCTTGCTGACAGATGTTAAGGTTAGAAGGAAGGGTAGCAGCCAGATGAGAAAACAGAGCCACCCCCCTTCCGGAGGTACCAGCACTTCCTGTCTTTAGGCCTGGCTGGTTCCTGCCTGCCCCGCCCCTCCCCCATGCATCGGTTTCAACACAGTTGCTGCTCTTTCTGTCATTTGAACTCAAATCCTATCTTGGAAATTGATGGGCGATTCTGCCCCTGACAACACAATGTCAGCTTTGCTCAGCGTCCAGCTGGTTCCGTATATATTATCATAATGCACTGCCTGGGTGGACCCTGGCTGATGCTCTCCCTTGACTCAAATCCTCCTTTCCACACTAATTTCTGCTCTCTGACATGCAGACATTACTTGTTTAAAAATAAAAACAGAGGTAACAGCTTGGGAGACATTTTGATTTTCAAAATCCTGTGAGGACATTAAGTCTATTCTCATGGTAAACTGAGCTAAAAAGGTTTTCTATTAAAAAATAATATTTGACTCATAAAAAGAAAAGTGTTTCCCAGGGTCCTATACTGTTTCCTGGTGACATGAAAAAAGTATTACTTCTCCCAACCCCTAAGCCCTCCAAAACAGTGTTTCCCAAGCTTCAGTCCTGATTTTGCTACATCCTCTACCACTTACTCTATGACTTAATTAACATTATAGTTGCTATTTTTGTTTACATTGACTTACTTTTTCTTTAAATTCAATCTTGCCCTCAGCAAGAATAGCTGTGAGGGAGATCAGCTCGGTTAGAGGGGTGGGATAGGGAGGGTGGGAGGCAGACGCAAGAGGGAGGGGATATGGGGATATATGTATACGTATAGCTGATTCACTTTGTTATACAGCAGAAACTAACACAACATTGTAAAGCAATTATACTCCAATAAAGACGTTAAAAAAAAAAAAAAGAATAGCTGTGAGACCACAACTTGGGAGTGCTTTGTTTTTTTGATTTTTTTTGTTTTTGTTTTTTGCTTATGCATTAAGATAGACATAACAATTTTTTAAAACTTTTTTGAATTTTTTTTTCACTCTATCACCTAACTGCATGGGAAACCTAGTATAAAAGCTAGCTGCTAACCATCAAGTGAATTCAACACTACACCATATCAGCTGAAGGAATTCAGAGAGAAGAACGCCGGGTGAGAGCTACCTAAGGCACAAGTGGTTGTGTATGCCACACCGTGTGGTTTTTCCAGGCCTCCTGGAACTCACTGTCAGTCTCCTGCAGAAATGTCCAAGGCAAAAGGAAGCTGGCCTCAGACGTGTCCTGTGGAGTGAACATCATCTTGGTATGTTGGTGGTCACTCACCAAAGCAGTGTGTGTATAGCAGCTCAGGAGATCAGCGGTGTTCAAACAACAAATCATCAGGGCTTAAAGGGCTCACCAAGCTCCCTGTCGCCAACCCCACTTAATAGATGAGGAAACTGAGGCCCAAAGAAATCAAAGTACATAGTGGAGGTCACGTGGCAAAGTAGGGACAGTGCTCTGTTTTCATATATTTCTGCATGTATGAATGAAAATGTTCAAACAAAGAAATGTTTCAAACCCACTCCTGGTCAGTGCCCCTAAATATCTCATCTTAATAAGATTTACGACCAGTACATAGAAGCTCTCATTTGCATATTCACATCACTTGAATCCTTTGATACTCTCAAGTAAGTATAAAGTAATTAGGAAGAGGCCCTTGGCTTGAAACAATCAATTATGCAGATAAACACGATTGGAATTATGGTGCTTTTGTAACCAAATAAAAAAACAAAAAATTAGGCTTAAAAAAAAGTTCTGTCATTTCGGTCCGAAACAGAGGCAGAAAGCACCATTCTGTCACCCCACCCCCTCCCCTGACACTGTGTGCTTATTAAAATAAGTTAGGTGTGGCTCAGTCATTTATTAGGTCACACAAAATACCAAATACTGGAAGTTTCCCACAGTTGACAGGTTTCTCAAGAAATTCATAGAAGAAAACTGCCTCCCCGAGTCCATCTCCGTTTCCCATGGTCCCTGTGGCACGAGGTTTAGTAACCCTTCAGTGCCCTAACAAGGAGACTGTTAGTATCCGAACTGTCATCTAACTCAAAATCTCACACTTTCTCCTGCTCTCGTTTTTCTCTACCTTGTATGCGTGCCAGGGAGTCCATATGGTCAGCAAACGACTTCTAGATGAATTAGAACATCCTTGCAAATAAATAAAATATTACAAGTCTCGCTCTTATCTTGCCAGCCCCATGGAAAACATACCAGTCAGCAAAAAAACCCCAGCATTTTCTTTATTTGACTACAGCCATGAGAAAAATACGCTGTTGAAGGGAAATAAACTCTAAGGTAAACATATACAATATGCCCATTAGAAACAAAAAAAGATATACCTGGGCTAACTTTTGAAAGGTCTGTTGAAGATACCAGCAAAACTGCCTCACTTGTATTGAGGAAAAATAAGAACAGTAGGATAAGAGATGCAAAGAATACCAGCATAATGTATAGAGCAAGTAGTCGAAAGTACAGACTTTGAAGCCAGGCTCTCTGGGTTTGAATCCTAGATCTACTACATATTTGCTGTGCAACTCTGAGCAAGTTACTTAACATCTCTTTAGTCTCATTTTCCTCATCTTTACAGCAGTGTGCCCACAGCACTGTATGCCCAGTACAGTCAGAACTCAATGAGTGTTTGTGTCATTATAGTTAGTACCACTATTCCACAGAGCTCTGTGGTTAGGTAGACCTGGGGTTGACTCCCAGGTTCACCTCTAATTGTGGCTTTGGGTAAGTTATTAATCTCTCTAAATCCCAGTTTTCCCACCTGTAAAATGAGGATAATAATTGTTATAGCTTATAAGACTTGTTGAAGGATTTGATGACATGATATAAATAAAATGATTACCACAGTGCTGGCACACAGTAAATGCTCCATAAATGTTAGCTGATTATAATCATATCAACAACAGCAATAATAAGAAGAAAGAGAATACATATTACTACCTGGCATGGTCACTATTAAGCAGGGCAGCAAAGTCTGAGCACTATTTCTCCTTTGTCGGCAATGCTGTTGGTGGTGTCATATTCAAATAAAGATAAAGTAGATCACCTGCTTAGCAGTGACCTGTGGCTCATGAACTCTTTAATCTGCCTGATGCCGAGAGCTTGCTGGCTACCAAATCCCCAGTGTTAGGATTTCTGGTGTTACCTGCTTTATGGATTACTCAAGGGATACTTTGAAAATCAGTCTTCACTTACATCCTTGTTCATTATCTTGACTTCTTGCCGGGTCCTTTCTATTGCAAGGGAAGACAAAAGACACCTTCCCCGCTGCTCAAAGAAAAAGGCCTGATTTGATGCTTGAAAATCTGGGGCCTCCTTCCTCTATTTTATGACACATCTGGATATTCTTAATCCTAACGTTCTGTTCTTGCATCTGTCTTGCTTTTTCAAGTAGGAAAATCAATTGATAAGATGTAACACGCCACCCTCAGTAACAAAAGATGACATCCGTATTTTTCTGCTAAACTAGACCCTTCACCAAAATGCTCTTACCTAAGTGGGGCTGGCTGGAGTTCTGCACCAACACCAGTCCTATAAAGGGCCATTGTCCAAATGAAAAGCTCTGAGCATTCATCCTCTGCCCTTGTGTTTTGAAGGTGCATTGCATTTCTGTCAGGAAGTTGGTGAGATTTTACAGACATTCTTCTCATGATCCTCAGAATCGTAGAGAGACCCCTGCAAGCCTAGGCCAACCGGAACTGGAAAGCCATCAGGGATGGACCCCATGCCCTCTGACATCTGTGCAACTCCTAAAACCCATACTTGCCGGCCAGCATACCATGGGCAAGAGCAAAGAGCTCTAAATGGATTTGGATGGAAACTAGCAATGTGAGCGTAAGCAGGTGACATGTTCTCTCCAGGTCTGTTTCCTTCTCTGGAATATGAAGGGTGTGTCAGATGACCGTCTGTACTTCAGTGGCTCTTCACTCAGCGTGAGCCGTGTGTTCAGTCAATGACCATGGTGGCAGGGGAGCGAGAGACTTGGGACAGCATGTTTCTCTTTGTTGTTTAGTTTACTTTCACTTGTCCAGGTAAGTCTCTACGAGTTCAGAAAGTAAATTTCTAAGCTACTTCTGAAAAAAGAAAATTAATAAGCCAAAACCATCTGGAAAAAGAACTCTCCAAATGTTGGACTTTCTTATTTTGAACACATGCACTATTAGTAGAATGAGAAGTGATCAGGGGGACAGCTCCAAGGCACAGCCATCTCCACCATGAGCTTCCAAAGGCTGGCAGGGAAGGGCAAGGTTATAAGCCACTCAGAGCAATCTTGCCCTGGGCTTTTACGACACACTAGGAGTCCATGTAATTGACACTGAGCTCTTAAAAGCCTTGCCTGGCCCCCAGAAGTGACATTTCACAATTGTCACTGACCACGGCCTGAGCATCCACACAGGCCTGCGTGATCTGACCCTCAGCAGTTTCCCCAGCCTCGTCTCCTGCTGCTCTCAGTGGCCAGAGCAACAGGAACCATCACAGGTTGCTTCTGGTTCCTTGAACTCACCTAAGCAAAACAGTCTTTGCACACGCTATTCCATCTGCCTGGAAATTTGTTTCTGTCCCCTTGTCAGGGGAAAACTTACTCATCTCTTAGGTTTTGGCATAAATGAGATTTCCTCAAAGAAGTCTTTCCTGACACCTCCCTCCTCCTCACTCCTTTTACGGTCCCCCTTTCATCCACAAGTCTGATGAGTTAGTTGTAAGTTGTGTTTAGTGTCTTTCTTCTCTATTTACATCATAATTTTGTGAAGACAGGGCCTGTATCTGCTTGGGCTCCTGCACCTAGCTCCCCATCTGGCATGTAATAGATGCTTAATATGAAGGAATGATCCATTACCGACATGACATAAGAATGATCTCTTACTGACACCTAAGAAAGGGCTATTCTAGAAACAGCCAGTGGATTTCTCTGTTCTCCTGAAGACCTGTTTCTCCAAAGGCACCTCAGGAGGTATCAGATGAGCAAAGGCACGCGTCAATGGCTTCAGTCCAGAGCACCAAAAAATAGTGCATGCTAAAAGGTCTAGAGACAGCCCCACCCAGCTCTGAGAAAACATACAAAAATTGAGGCCAGAGAAGCAAAAGGACCTTCCCAGAGTCACGCAGCTAGTTAATGGCAGAGTCAGGACTGGGATCCAGCTCTCCAGTCAGACAGCTGATCCTCCTCCTATAAGATCCAACCAACACTTACTTGCCACTTGTTAGGGCCTCATCACAAAGAGGGGAGGAGAGGGAGTCTCTTGTTTCTCTGGAAGCTCCATGCTGTCTCTCAATTTGGAGTAATCTCCCCAAGCCTGAACTGTCTTTCTCCACATGTCCAGAAAACAACAAATGTAAGTGCAGCTGGGAGTCAATGGGGCCGGATACCCAGGGGCAACCAACAGAAGCAAAAACTGCTTCTGTCTGGAGCAAAAGGATTAAAGAAGGTCAAATGCTAAAGAGCAGGAATAACACCATATTGTCAGGGGCAGCTGGAAGGGGCCACTACAATGGAAAGGTCAGAACTGACTGGTGGTGGGGAAAATCTGATTCTATTTCTCTACTGCTGTACTTACAGCAAGGAGATAGGCCCAGCAAGTCTAACACCACTCTTTATTCTACAAAGGATTTTCAGTTTGACCAAACTCCACTTCTGTTTTATTTTGGGATCCTGGCACCATTATACTTCACATGTCAATCTTTGTAATTACTGTGAAGGGAGATTTAATTCATTTGTATCTGTTGCCCACAAAGCTAAATTTCAATCGCTTTCCATTTTAATAAGCGAGGTGTTTTAAAACATCTATGCTTGAGCCAGGAAACTAAGTCCTCAGGTCAGAACTCATGAACAGCAAAATGTTCATCTTCTCAAAACTCTGTGATGACCTAGATGGAGGAGGAAAGAAGAGGAGGGAGGTCCAAGAGGGAGGGGATATATGCATACATAGAGCTGATTCACTTCACTGTACAGCAGAGACTAACACAACATTGTAAAGCAATTTTACTCCAATTAAAAAAAAAAGGAAAAAAAGTTCAAACTGTTTCTCAAAAAAATAAAATAAAATAAAAAACTCTTGATTAATACAGTTCTACTGATTTTTCAAATAAATATGAAGGTTTGTACAAATTCATAACAATTAAATAAAAAACCCCTTGATCTGAAGAACATCAGATCGGGGCCTTAACTCCACTCCCAGAAAGGGTGCTGGCCAGGCTCCCGGGCTGCTCAGATTTTCCCAATGATCCCGGAGCAGGCAAGTCCCCCAACAGTGCAGAAACGGGAGAGAGCGGAGGGAGGGAGGGAGAAAAACACATGCATGCCAAAAAAAAAAAAGATGTCCCCTAAAAAAAAAAAAATGAGCATTTAAACTGCTTGTCAGCCGGCTCCCTAACAAAGCCAGTAGTGTATTCACAGTCATTTGCATAAATGCTGCTGGTGAGTTCACCATAGCTGCTAGCGCTAATGGTCCAGAAAGTAATTTAGTCACTTCTCCCAGCATTCTATGTCAGAATGATGAGCACCAGCACTTCGCCTTGTTGCATATTAGATCATTGGATAATAAAGTGTTAGCGCATGCAAGCTGACAGGGTCCCTGCACTATAGCTTTTGAGGGCACTGCTTCTTGCCACAGGGGGAAAAAGAAAGAGAGAAACTGACGCCACGCTAGGCCTTACATTCAGGCAAACACAACCTGAAACTCAGAAGAGCAATGATAGTACGCTCCGCAGGCCCTCTGAAGGTCCCCAGCACACAGGCCCCGGAGTCTGCCCAAGTAATGGGAAGGCGTGGGAGGGGCACACAGGCCAGAGCTGTGCATTTACCGTCGATGGGGGCAGCTCAGCAGCTCTGATCTCAAGCCTCTGCTTTTCCAAAAATCACAATCCTGAGAGCAGTTAGCTTCTGAGGCTGCTTCTCCCCACAACTGTACATCTTCTACAAAGCTGTTGCTTAAAGAGAAAAACCTGACTGGCCTAAACTCGCTCATAAATATCTAGCCAAAGGAAATCTCAGTATTTATGAATGAAGAAAAAAATAGGAGGGAGGGCAATCACCACGAGATCCAGCATGCCAGGATTCCCCCTCTCTGGACCACACCAGAGTCTATGAAATAAATCCACCTTTGTCAACTCTCCTACGTGAAATACAGGGACAGTTATTTGAGCACAGACGTCTGTGAGTCCATGGGTCACACAGGGAAGAAGGCGTGAATGTAACGCGTGGTCACTATTTCTCTTATATGCAGAAAGATGAGCCAAAGAAGAGGACTTTCCTCCAACCTTCTGACAAGCGTGAGACAAACAGAGATGTGCAGAATGGCTCAGAATAATTCCGGCTACCTGTAAATAAGATGGGAGGGAGCCCAGAAGGAGGGAAAACAAGACTCCTACGGGTCACCTAGGAGGTGAAAATGCTGCGCGCGGTCTCGCGGTGGGGCAGCTGTGTGAGGTGGGGTGGAGGCAGGAGCGGCCAAGGAGGGCCATGGCTCTGTGAGTCTTAAACAGGGCATTATTCAATGGCAAGATGAAGAACTACCATGCCCCCAAATTGATGCGAACTAGCATCTAAGTCCACTCCCACACATCACCAATGAAGAGCCCACAGTCACTCTCCGCTGAGTAGATATTTATGTATCAGCGTGAAGCGTCTAAATGAGTGGGTGGTTATGTGTGGTTGGCTGATTCATTCTGCAGAGGAGCAGATTTCCACATTATTGTCATTACTCAGAACCTCAAAGTGTCTGCCTTTTTATTCTTCTGGATAGAAGTGAAGTCAGGTTTTGGTGAGAGGGAGGCCCCCTGGCTGAAGGAGACAGGACACACCCAAGTCCCTGGTGATGGTTAACCATGAATAAACTGTGAAATGTCATCATTTTCTTGAGTGACACGCTAAGAAGAACATGGCCATTTGTGGACTGGTCACCTGCAGCAGAAGAATAAAATGCTGTCTTTAAAACTTAGAATAAAATGCTAGCCCAGCTGAAATATTAATATGTTCACCTAGAAGGGAGAATATTTGAGCTGGGAGGCAGCTTAGCGACGTTCTCATGCAGAGATCTCAAAATATGAGCCTGTGGCTGTCTTCTACCTAAGTGACTTTCCTCCCTGTTCCTCCCTTCAGGGGCTAAAACATTTGTAAGTAGTTACCAGCAATTAAAAAATAGGAGAGGGCTTCCCTGGTGGCGCAGTGGTTGAGAATCTGCCTGCCAGTGCAGGGGACACGGGTTCGAGCCCTGGTCTGGGAAGATCCCACGTGCCGCGGAGCAACTGGGCCCCTGAGCCACAACTACTGAGCCTGCACGTCTGGAGGCTGTGCTCCGCAACAAGAGAGGCCGTGACAGTGAGAGGCCCGCGCACCGCGATGAAGAGTGGCCCCCGCTCGCCGTAACTAGAGAAAGCCCTCTCACAGAAATGAAGACCCAACACAGCCAAAAAAAATTTTTTTAAAAATAGGACAGTTTTACTTCTGGTCAGACTGGAGCATCTGACCCCACCGGGCTCTCCCTGACCTGGGTGACAACTGCCTGGGGCTGGGGTCAGCAGAGCATGAACTTGTCCTTTTTCCGCAGTCTCCACCCAGCCCACTTCCCCTGTGCACGTGACCTGCCCCCACCCAAGGCACACATTTTTTTTTTTACCCCCTACAGATCATCCCTTGCCGTGCCAAGAAGGAAACTAAGGATCCCAAAAGGTAAGTCGACTTGTCCAAGGTCATACAAAGGCCAGAAATAAAGCTCAGACGTGAATTTGGTTTCCCAGCTCCTATTTCAAGGCTCTTTTTCCTCTGCATCATGATGTCAAATAATGTTCCTGACCGCTAAGCCCTAGAGGCGTACTGGCTAGCAGGTTATTTTTTACTGGTTTGTGTTGGGATTTTTTTTTTTGGTGGAGGGATGATTTACAAGGCATCGTGTGCTCTCCTACGACCTTCCCAAGGGCAGGCATGGGAGCTGGATGTGGTCTGCACTTGGAGCACATTTTGAAACTGTGAATCCATGACTGTTAGATACCAAACTGACAGTCAAGTATGTTCCCGGACAGGACAGTAACTAACCAGTCATAGTCGAAAACAAGACTTTAGCTTTTAAGCTAGTGCTGTCCAAATTGTACCGACTGAGTATTTACCTATTTTTTCCTTCTTCCTTTCACCTAAATATCTCTAATCTTACAATGCCTGAAGTGGCTCCAAGGGTATTAAAAGGCAACATTACTGTAAAATGAGGATTAGAACAATTTTAAGTACAGAAATGGAACTAGGAATGTAATCATGAGCAGGTGTTCCAAATGGCCTCCTGCAAAAAGTCATATCCATACATCTCGGCACTAATGAAACCATAAAGAAGCAGCTTTTGAAATACAATGGTTTACTTTAAGAAGACTGTAACACTGGATTGGTAAAGAATCCCTTCTAAGAGTGTTACACCTGGCTAATTAATTTTAAAAGTACAGTTTGTGTATTCCTTAACTGCAGGGGAAAAAATCAGGCAAAATGATGACAGTGGTGTGTTTATTAAATTGGGGCGCTGACAGGGAAAGGAGTTTTCTACCTTATGAACTATATCACAAACAGCTCATGGCCCATCAGAAAATCAGACAACTGGGTGGCAGTCTGTGTGATAGTGTTTTTAAAAGAATCTGGATGACCTAGCAAACTGGAAAGTGAAGTGGGGAAATGAGTTAAGAATTTAATTTGAGGAGACTGGAGAAAATCTACCGTGTTGACTGATATCCAGTAGAGTCTCAGTCACTGTTTCTTGGGTGGGTGGATGGATGAATGGATGAACAGAGAGATACATTATATATACATGCAGCACAGAAACATTTGGACATATGCTAAATCCAGCCTACAGTTCCTTTGAGTGGCATTTACTTTCCTTTGTTCAAATTTTTGCCTTATTTCCTCCAGTCCACTCAAGGGTACAACTCATTAGCCATAAAATCAAGACAAATGTGATTTCTCCCCACCAAATTCTATCTACATAAAGCAGACTGTATCATCTGGTAATGAGGGTAGGGGTGTGCACAGGGCATGGGAGGGACATTTAGTTTGGACTTTATATTCAGAAAACACCTCCAACCTAGACTTTGGACCTTATCTCCAAATGAAGTTAATTATGTAGTCACAGAGCTACACCAGCAGGACTGTAAAGACAGCGAAGTTCATTATACTACCAGGTCAACCATAACCTTAAAATATATCATGATTTTTGTTGCCCTGTTTTGGCCTTTCATTATTTATTATTCCTATTATTATTATTATTTTTTTTTTGCAGTACGCGGGCCTCTCACTGCTGTGGCCTCTCCCATTGTGGAGCACAGGTTCTGGACGCGCAGGCCCAGCGGCCACGGCTCACGGGCCCAGCCGCTCTGCGGCATGTGGGATCCTCCCGGACCGGGGCACGAACCCGTGTCCCCTGCATCGGCAGGCGGACTCTCAACCACTATGCCACCAGGGAAGCCCCTTTCATTATTTTTTAATCAAGTGGGAGCTTAAAACAAAGCAGGGGTCCAGTCTCCCTCTATCTTTCAACCTGAAGGAAGGATGTGTCAGCCATTTCCAGCGTAGGGAGCTATGCAACAAGACAGGCTGGGCCTCAAAGACATCCTCCTGTCTTTAAATACTCAGCATCAATATTGTCCAACAGGACATTTGAAATTTGAAAAGGGGTAGAACATGTGGTGGAGTTGTAAGAAAGAAACCAAATAAATGCACAGTTAAAGTAGCAATGCCAACCAATGAAAATGATTCGCCTACCATGTTCCAGATAAGAGGGCGTACCTTCCGAGGGGTCAAGCCTCCGAGCCCTCCGCCCATGCTTGGAGTTATTATGGACAAACATATTATCAGAGACTGCCAGGACATGGCCATCCACGTTGACTGTCGTAGACACCACGACCTGGAGACAGAAGAGAGAAATGGAGGAACATTTTAATATAAAAGCATGGCGGGTAATAAACTCAAGTTAAATAAATAACAGCTGGGAGCTGAAGAAAATTGCACAGCTATTTCACATAATAACTGGTGCTTATGCTGTACAAGTCTAACAAGAGGAGCTATTGATGAGTGGGTCTTTGGCAAGGAACGCTTTTGATGCAGTTTTAAGTAAAATTGCACAGTTTATAGTTATACAGCAGAAGGTACACTGTTAACCATAATTTTAACAGGAAGATCTTTATTAGCATATTTTTTTTACACAAGGGTGGTTGTGTTTGACCTAAATTGCCCTTCAGTTTAGACACTGAAGCAGATATCACAGTTGATCATGCAAATAAAAATCTTTTGAATCTTTAAAATATTTCTCCACGCCCCCCCCACCACCACTGCATCAGGGTTAAGGGGATAGAGAAATGAAAAAGAGGTTTCAGTGAGAGCTGGGATGAACCTTTCTCTCCCAGGTCTTTCTGGGGTTTCTTGTACTTTTTTTCTTGCCACATTAGTTTAGTTAATCAGAAATCAGACCAAAGCCCCCCTCACCACCATCACCACCACCACCCCACCCAAAATCCACGCTAATCAAGGGACTTAGAGCTGTGTTTCAAAGCCAAAAAAAAAAGAGAAAAAAAAAAAGGTAGCCCTGGCCCAAGGTACATTCAGCTACTGTGGCGGTCTCATAAACTGACTGAACGGAGTTTGCCGGAAGGGACAGAGGCAAAGGTGTTTTCTCAGAGAACTTTGACTAAAACACTGAGACGAAATGACCTACAGTTCTCCTTATATTAAATGGGTAAGAGGATTAAAACCCAACCCCACAGAGATATGTTTATTCATGCGACCTCTTACAACCAAATATAATAATTGTCTGTAATTGCAGCTTCAGCACCCACCTCATGCTCTGACATGGGAAACAGCAATCAGCCAGCTCCCGTTTAATCCACCTATTATGTTGACTAATTAACTTTGCTCCACAGTTTATTTCTTCCTCCATTATCAGCCCCTGTCAGCCGCAAGCTCCCTGCAGCACAGGGGGGACCTCAGGCTCCTTGATTGATCACCGATAGATTGACATGCAGATTAATTTAATTAGAATCACCTCACTTGAGAAATGAAAGACAATGGCAAGAGGGCTAATAGATCTGCTCTCATAATGAGGCGAACCTCCAGAGCCAAGGCTGAGGTCTTCTGATTTATTTTTGCTCAATTCCCCGGTTGCTTGGAAAGACTCATGCTTTAATTGCTCTTGGTTTTGAGACGCCTAAGCCCCTGAAGAGGTGAAACGTTTTACAAGGATTGGCACATTCTGAGGCCCCAGTTTCTGAGGAAGAGTTTTCTCCAAGTTGGGGAAAGTGGACCCTGACTTCTAGAGCCTTGTGCAATGCTACGATTTCATCACCTGAGTTGGGCAGAGGGGAAAACGCTAGGCCTGGGAACCATAAGCCCTGCCTGGCAAAGCACCCTGCCCCCAATCCTGTAGACCTCCACCAATGGTTGCCATACTTAGAAGCTCCACTGTCCCCCTCTTTGACCTAAAGGCATCCTGGCAAAATATGGCGGATTCCCTTCCCCCTTGCCTTCAAGATAGCAACCACATTTTTTGTTGTTGTTGTTTTCCTTCAGGCCCTCCAGTCTGCGGACGCAAGGCCCTGCTCCTTTTATCAAGGCTCTCGTATTTCTCAGACCCATGAAGCAACACTGTGGTCATCCTGCTGTGGGGTCTCCCAGGGATGACTGCTGGGGAGGGCTTCTGTGGGATCTCCTCCACCCTCCCTCAGGGTCTTCATCTTAACCCCCCCAGCAGGACTTGGAGCCTCCCCTGATTTTATTTTTTATCTCTATTTTGTTAAAATGCAAAGTAAACAATTAAGAGAGTCCATTCAGGGACTCAGGGTATTCTCTTTAGTCATTGTGAAACCCAAATTCCAGCCAGGGCAAGTCATTCATGGAAGGATGCAGTAAGTTTGAAGCAGCAGTTTGCAAAGTGGTTTTTCTCTTTCTTCATGATTGATCAACCAGATGTGACAGCCTGAAGTTTCTGTGTATGTCTCATCAATTGTAGGTTAATTTAAAAGAAGAAGGAAGAGGAGGAGGAGGAGGGAGAGGAGAAGAAAGTTCTCTATTCTTTTATTTTCAAAAAGTACTATGAGTGGTGGCAGAGTCCATATTATTTAAAGCAACGGAAACTCACTTTTCTTTTTAGTTCAGGAGATGACTTCGTGGGGCATTTACAATTAGGTAACATAGCTGGGTCTTTCAGAGAAATTTTGATTTACTGCAAGACCACAATTGAGTGGTCACTGGAGTCGTTAGCTGAAGAAACTATAAAAGGAATGACAAACGGTATCTGTTCGCAGTGTCAGGAAATACAGAAAGTGGTTATTCTAGATGTCTGTCTTAAGAAAAAAAAAGGCAATGAAAATCATGCACCTGTAAGACTGAGTGCTACAGGCTTAAAATATTCAGTATCATTTAAAGACCCTGTCCCTACATTGAACAAAAATATCGAAACGGTTAAGAAAAAAAAACTACACCTTATATGTTTCTATTTTCTTGGTAAGAGAAGGATCACCAAGACCACATGTGCAGTAAGATCATTTCATTGAAAGACCTGTTACAATTGGAGAAAGATGATACAGAGAACCCTCATGCCTTTAATTTCTAGAAAATAAACACCTAATATGTTCCTCAAAAACTCATAACACAACACATTTTAACTTCCCTACCCCGAAATAATTTCTCTCATTCCAATTTGGAAATGATATCGTTAAATAGTTAATAGTTAATAGTTGGAATTTGAGACAGATAAACGTGGAAAATGATTTTACACTTGCACTCGACCACCCCTTCCCTTTCAACCTCCTTCCTCACTCCCCTGACCCAGGGTAAGATGAGGAACAGGTATATTTAGAATTTTATGATATCTGTTATAATTAAAACTTTACTCTCTAGAATTGTACTAATACCGTAATCACACATGTGGCTGTTTAAATTTAAATTAAGTAAAATTTATAATTCCACTGTTCCCAAGTTTCCATAGCCACATTTCAAGTGGTCAGTAGCCACATGTGGCTGGAGGCCACTATAATAGACAGGGCAGTTATGGAACATTGCAGAATATTCTACTGGACGGTGCTGCTATCAAATGGTTTTGAAATAAGTTTTTCCAACTTATTCATGAGGATGCCCAATTTATTCCTCCTGAAATAAGTATTAAGCCAGATGGACATGTTTAGGGTTGTATACATATATATTTCTATCCCTGTATTTTTTGGAAGTAAATTTCTATTTGGGGGAGGGGCATGGCTTTTTAGTATAGCAATCCAGAGATGTGCTGATGAATACCCAGTGTGTTCCATGGTATCTTCAGTTTGCATCCAACCCTCCAGGTGAGGGGATAAAAAGAGCGAAGGGAAGTGCACATGTACCCACAGACTTCGGAGATTTTACAATGAAATTTCTGACTTCTTGGCTCATATCAGTGGTTCAGAAATTTGCTCTGTTATATCCTGGATCTAAATTCCCTGAAGTTATTATTTTTACTATCTACCCCCATCTGTTTAGAATTAGAAAGAATTCAACACAAAATTTATGACTTTTGACTCTCAATCTTTCCTAGCTGATGTGTCTTTGGCCAGGTAACTCAACCTCTCTAAGCCCCAGTGTCCCTGACTCTCAAATGGAAATGATAGTAGTACCTAACTCATAAGGTTACTGTGAGGCTTATATTATTTAAAGTGGTTAGCATGGTTCCCAGTTCTTATAGAGCAAATGTTAGCAGTGGTAGCATAGTTGTTGCTTTGTTGGTGATCTCATCAAAAAGTTCAAGAGCCTATAAACTGTTATTTTAAGTACAAGGCCAGAGAAATTGTTTCTTCTACATTCACTGCTTTATCAGTTTAACACTGAAATCTTACAAATTTAAAGACCTTCGTGCTCATGATATATAATTATATAATTTAGATCTCTTGTGAACTGCAAGTTTCAACGGTTTATGTAATTTTGCTTTCTATAAACCATCTTCCTATTGGTCTTTTACATTCTAGGCTTGAAATGAAATAAAACCTTACAGCTTTGAAAACAGTCCATAAATTTTCTGCATCTTATCAATGCAGTCTAGTTTCCCCAATACTTCATTTGAATGAGGGGTTCTCTGAGAGCTTTCTTGTTGGTAATTATTTCCTTGCTATCATTCCTTAGATTGTCCCTCTTCCCTTCCCTTCAAGCCGGAAACTTTGTATGTCCCAACTATATTATCTCAGATTCATAAAGCATGATCTCTGTCTCATGAGCAGATTTTCAAAAAGACACAAGCAGCTAAATTCAGTCATGAGTGGCAGATCACATTAACAACAGTAGCAGCTCATGTGGAAGAAGGGGTTAGGACAGAAGCAACAAAAAGAGTTGAAATCTGTATGTTTAAATATTTCTAGAACAAATACAGCGCCGGGGGAAAATTAAATCATAAAAATACTTTCGCTATTTAAATTTAGAATATTTTGGTAGGCAGTACCTCTCTCTAAAATGTAACCACTTTAGCAACTTAATTTTGAATAATGATTTAAAAATTATAAATCTTGGTTTTCAATGCTAATATATGATAATTCGGTGTAAGGATATTAGTGCTAAAGTTGGTCTATTACATGCCTTCCTTACCTCGGGGTTTAGCTTATTCTATGTTTGCATTAATTCAGAGCCCTTTATAATGAGGCATGAAATGCACTGGCCAGAAGTACATGAAATAAAAAGGCATTAAGCAACATCCTATGGAATAATACTTGGCAATAAAAAGGAACAAGCTATTGATACATCTGGATGAATCTCCTGAGAATTATGTCAAGTGATAAAGCCAATACCAAAAGGCTACATACTGCATAGTATGGGCTGAATTTTGTCTCCCACAAAATTCATATGTTGAAGTCCTAACCCCAGAACCTCAGGATGTGACTGTATTTGGAGATAGGGCCTTTGAAGGGGTAATTAAGTTAAAATGAGGCTGTTCGGGTGGGACTTAATCTAATCTGATTGGTGTCCATATAAGAAGAGGAAATTTGGGCACAAAAATTTCCTTCATGCAGAGGAAAGACCATTTGAGGACAAGTGAGAAGGTGGCAATCTGCAAGCCAAGGAGAGGCCTCAGAGGAAACCAAACCTGCTGACACCTTGAGGTGGGACTTCCAGCCTCTAGAACTTTGAGAAAATACATTCCTGTTTTTAAGCCACCTGGTCTGTGGTATTTTGTCACAGCAATCATAGCAAACTAGTACACTGCATGATTCTATTTATTTATTCTTGAAATAGCAAAAGTTTAGAAATGAAGAACAAAGTAGTGGTTGCCAGGGATTAGGGACAGAGGGAAGGTGGATGGGGCTACTATAGAAGGACAACAGGAGGGATGCTTGTGCAGACAGAAATGTCCAATGTCTTGACTGTGGTGAAAGATACACAGACCTACACATGGTAAAATTTTATAGCACTAAAAGCATACACACACAGATGAGTACAAGTAAAACTAGTGACATGTGAATAACATGGATGGATTGTGTCAATGTGTATATCCTGTATGAATACTGTATAGTACAATGTAATATTGCTCAGTAGTTTTGTAAAATATTACTATAAGGGTAGACTGAGTAAAGGATACACAGGATCCCTTTGTATAATTTTGAACAACGGCATGTGAATCTATGATTATATCCATAAAAAAATTCGACTAAATAAAAGGCATTGGCAACCAGAATGTCCTTCAATAGGTAAATGGATAAACAAACTGGTAATCCATAGAATGGAGGACGATGCAGCAAAAAAAAGAGATGAGCTTATACTACCCAAAGCAATCTACAAACTCAATGCAATCCCTATCAAATTACCAATGGCATTTTGCACAGAACTAGGACAAAAAATTTTGCAATTTGTATGGAAACAAAAGACCCCGAATAGCCAAAGAAACTTTGAGAAAAAAAAATGGAGCTGGAGGAATCAGTCATCCTGACTTCAAACTATACTACAAAGCTACAGTGGTCAAGACAATATGGTACTGGCACATAAACAGAAATATAGATCAATGGAACAGGATAGAAAGCCCAGAGAAAAACCCACACACATATGGTCACCTTATCTTTGACAAAGGAGGCAAGAATATACAAAGGAGAAAAGACAGCCTCTTCAGTAAGTGGTGCTGGGAAAACGGGATAGCTACATGTAAAAGAATGAAATTAGAACACTTCCTAACACCATACACAAAAATAAACTCAAAATGGATTAAAGACCTAAATGTAAGGCCAGACACTATCAAACTCTTAGAGGAAAACATAGGCAGAACACTCTATGACATAAATCACAGCAAGATCCTTTTTGACCCACCTCCTAGAGAAATGGAAATAAAAACAAAAATAAACAAATGGGACCTAATGAAACTTCAAAGCTTTTGCACAGCAAAGGAAACCATAAATAAGACAAAAAGACAACTTATGGAATGGGAGAAAATATCTGCAAGCGAAGCAACTGACAAAGGATTAATCTCCAAAATATACAAGCAGCTCATGCAGCTCAATATCAAAAAAACAAACAACCCAATCCAAAAATGGGCAGAAGAACTGTATAGACACTTCTCCAAAGAAGACAAACAGATGGCCGAAAAACACGTTAAAAGATGCCCAACATTACTAATCATTAGAAAAATGCAAATCAAAACTACAATGAGGTATCACCTCACACCAGTCAGAATGGCCATCATCAAAAAAATCTAGAAACAATAAATGCTTGAGACGGTGTGGAGAAAAGGGAACCCTCCTGCATTGTTGGTGGGAATGTAAATTGATACAGCCATTATGGAGAACAGTATTCAGGTTCCTTAAAAAACTGAAAACAGAACTACCATATGACCCAGCAAATCCACAACTGGGCATACCCTGAGAAAACCATAATTCAAAAAGATACATGTACCACTGTGCTCATCACAGCACTATTTACCGTAGCCAGGACGTGGAAGCAACCTAAATGTCTGTCAACAGATGAATGGATAAAGAAGATATGGCACATATATATAATGGAATATTACTCAGTCATAAAAAGGAACAAAATTGAGTTATTTGTAGTGAGGTGGATGGACCTAGAGTCTGTCATACTGAGTGAAATAAGTCAGAAAGAGGAAAACAAACACCGTATATTAACGCATACATGTGGAATGTAGAAAAGTGGTACTTATGGACCCAGTGGCAGGGCTGGAATAAAGATGCAGATGTAGAGAATAGACTTGAGGACATGGGGCAGGAAGTGGAGGCTGGGACATAGTAAGAGTGTAGCACTGACATAAACACACTACCAAATGTAAAATAGATAGCTAGTGGGAAGCAGCCACACAGGACAGGAAGATCAGCTTGGTATTTTGTGATGACATAGAGAGGTGGGATAGGGAGGCTGGGAGGGAAGCTCAAGAGGGAGGGGATATGGGGATATGTGTATACATATGGCTGATTCACTTTGTCATACAGCAGAAACTAACACAACATTGTAAATCAATTATATGCCAATAAAAATGTATAAAAAGTAATAAAATAATAAAAAAGGAATGAGCTATCAAGGAGCAAAAAGACATGAAGGAAACTTAAATGCAAATTGCTAAATGAAAATAGCCAACCTGTAAAGACTATATACTGTATGATTCCAACCACATGACATTTTGGAAAAGGGAAAACTATGGAGATAGTAAAAAGATAAGTGGTTGCCTGGAGTTTGGGAAGAGGGAGGGAGGAATGACTAGGTAGAGCACAGAGGATTTGGGAGGTGGGTGGGGAATGAAGCCAGTCTATATGATACTGTAATGGTAGATACATAACATCATGAGTTTGTATAAACCCAAAGAATGTACATCATAGTGAGTCCTAGTGTAAACTATGGATGTTAATTAACAACAATATTGTGTATCAATATTGGCACATCAGTTGTAACACATGTATCACACTAATGCAAGGTGTTAATAATAAGGGAAACTGAGGAGGGGGTATTAAGGGAGTATTTGTGATCTCTCTTTACTTTCCCCTCATTTTTCTGTAAACCGAAAACTGCTCTACAAAATAAAGTCTACTGATCAAAATTCTACCCTCTACTTCACACAGCCCACATTCTACATCCCAAGCTGTCTACTGAACTACTCTTTATAGTCTCCTCCAACAAGTCACAAGGGATCCAAGAGATCAGCCAATCTAGTGGCTTCCAACTACAAGTTTTCTAATGTTGTACTGGGGACAACATTTCAGAGAGGGCATCCTAAATTCATCCATAGTAAGTATGCATATCAAAACATTCAGTAACCTTCCTGTATTGATATGGGATCATAACAGTTCTATGTGGAAACACGGTTATCTCACGCACATGAGAATCTCTAAATTGGCAGTTTCACATGGCTTTGACTAATTTTAAAATAGAGAGTGTGATTCTTACTCAATAAATGCAATTAAGTTGAAAAATATGTCACCATAAGACATCTGTAGGAGAAAATCACAAAAGGAGGCCTTAGTAGTTATGATACTGCAAATTTGTCCAATGCCTCCTTTTACAGCTTGGAAAACTGAGGTCCAAGAGACTGTAAAACAACCTCAAGGCCATAGGACAAATTAAGAGCAGAGGCAAATTTGAAGGGAAACTTCAGACTCCAGGTCCACGTCTCTCACCCACAACAGCTTCGGGCCTCTCAAGACAAGCTCCTGGCTTAGGCCCTCTCTCCCCTGCTTCTGGTCTCTTCCGGTACACTTCGCTGTGTCTATCTGGCTGACCACACTTTAGGTATTATTTACGTAAAAATGGTCTGCTGCAGTTGCGTCTTCATTAACTCTGTCCTTTAAAATATCCTTGACTGATATGAAACGAGATATTCTCTGAAACTAGCCTGATTGCTAGTTTCTATCTGGTTGAAAGAGCCCAAATAACTCATTAAAAATTATTGAGGACGCATGAACCTACAGGATGTAACAGAGTGGAACTGCAGGAGTGAGGGAGCGAACAGCTGAATTAAATCCGCCCTTTAAGGCTCAAGGCAAAAATCGCTCTTCTTTTAACAGTAAGACAAGAACAGACACTTCTAAATCCTCAGATTCTTGTGCTAGACTAATTTGGACTACTGGAAACTAGACTCAGCTACTGTCTCCTGAACTGTGACACACTGTAGACATAAAAAGCTCATCATTGATCTGAACCTAGTTTCTCTCTCTGGATCAGGATACTTGTGATAACTCTTGATGGTGTCATTGGCATTTAACTGGTGCTCTCCATTTATGTGTTCCCACTGGCCATTTTAAGTATCAGTAAGCCCAAACATACAGAACTGCCATGTGTGCTCTCTGCCGATGGGACCGTGGCACACAGGTATGGAAACTGGGAGAAAGAAAGTAGCATATTAGTCATCAGCTCAGTTTCCAGGGTCAGGCAGTGCTGAGTTTGAACTCCAACTCTATCATTTACTAGTCTGTAACCTTAGATAAGTCATTTAATCATAGGAATAAGTGCCAGGCATTATTCTATGTACTGGAGAAGCAGCAATGAACAAGACAAAGTATTTGCCCATCAAGAGCTTAGTTCCCATTGGGAATAAAAAAGGGTTTTCAGACAATAAATAAAAAAGCAATGAAAGCAAATTTTGGAACATGAGAAGTTCCAAGAAGAAAATAAAATGAAGGGGGGGTGGTGACGCCTAGGTGGGAGCTACTTTTGAGTGGATGATTAGGAAGGCCTCTCTAAGGAGGTGACATGTTAGCTGAAATCTGACTAATAAGAAGTATCCAGGGCTTCCCTGGTGGCGCAGTGGTTGGGAATCCGCCTGCCGATGCAGGAGACACGGGTTCGTGCCCTGGTCCGGGAAGATCCCACATGCCGCGGAGCAACTAAGCCCGTGAGCCATGGCCGCCAGGCCTGCACGTCGGAGCCTGTGCTCCGCAATGGGAGAGGCCACAACAGTGAGAGGCCCGCATACCGCAAAAAAAAAAAAAAAAAAAAAAAAAAAAGAAGTATCCAGCCATTCAATGATATGGTGGAAGAATTTCCAGGGGGATGGAATAGCAAGTGCAAAAATCCTGAGGCAGGAATGAGTTGAGTATATGTGGGGAAGAGAAATGATGGAAGAGAAAGGCGGCCAATGTCCCATTTGGAGGTAAGTAAACAAGGGGAAAAGGGTAGAAAAATAAATAAAATTATACATGTAAAACACTTAGTACAGGGTCTCACACATAATAAGAGTTCTATAAGTTACAACCTAAAAAGTGGAAGAATATAAGAATACCTTCTGTTGGTAAGTCCCAGTAAGTATAGGCATCCTCAGAACCAATATCCATTGGCAACACTGATTAAACCAAACACTTTTCTAGCTATCGTTTAATGTATTTTACATTTTTTCAATAGCAACTGTACTTAATGTAGGAATTTATTTCCTCCTAGTGAAGAGCTACCACTCAACAAATCCCGTTCATAAGGATTCCTTTTCAGTGATGCATATTTTCTGCCAAGGCCCAGCATAAGGCTCATGCCAAAATACATATTTGCCCAGTAAGCTGTAATGGTTTAATATATCAGGTTGAAAATCCACCATTTGTATTTACCATGTTATGTGAATTAATCCTGTATTCTGAAACTATCATTAGAGCTGCTTTCAGTATAATTAATCAGCATGGTGCATCTTGAAATTATTCTGTAGGAAGAGAGTGATGGCAGCTCGGGCCCCTAGCGTTCTGTTGGTAAAGAATTTAATTGCAAGATGTGATGTTTGTCAAAACAATATAAGAGAGGGGGTGGGGGACAGTGGGAGAGAAAGAAAAGGGATAAGAATATTTCCTTCTTTATTTAAGTGCCTTTAAAAGCAGACCGAAAACTGCAGGGGTTGGGCATATATTTTAAGAATCCTCTAATCATACACTGTGGGCTTCTGAATAAGTAACGAGGATTCTCCAAAATTTATAGAATTCACCCAAAAGGGGGGGCTGCCTTTTAATGTCATTTACCATGTCATCATTTTTGAAAGACCAGACATTTTTGGTGGGAATTTGGGAAGAATAACCTGGTCGTTTCTCCTATTTCCTACCCCCTCACTCCAAATGACTAGTAAGTGAAAGATTATTCATCTCCTCAGATAAACGTGAGATAAACATGAATTGGGACCTTGCTGTTCTCTCTGCTCAAAAAATTCTTTTGGCTCTTCTCAGGATGAGTTATTCTCATCCATTATCTCTGAGCTTAAAAGTCCCCTCCTCCGAAGTTTTCCTGGGTCACCTGCTTTAAAGTAGGTTCCCATCCCTGATCTCACACTGGTATCCTCTCTCATAATATCCTGTTTCACTTCCTTTGCAGCAATAATTAAAAATTTTAATGATGTGTAATTATTTGTATACAGCATAGCAGCTGATGGTAATCTTTCCTTATGCATCCATTTTCTCTTCTTCTTGGGTAGTACAACTAGACACTCTCAGGTCCCACACATGGCTGTGTGACAGACTTCTAGCCAGTAGAATGTGGGCAGATTTGACAAGGATCACTTCGAAGACCAGGGTTTAAGAAGTCCACGTGCCCCCTGCATGCACTCTTTACCCTTCAACTGGATGGATGGAGACAACGAGGTTCTAGGGAATGGTGGGGACACAGGTCCCCAAACTACTTCATGTATAAGATCTGCTCACCAACCAGGAACACTTGCCTTGTACCATTACATTAGCAAGAAATAACCTTCTCTTGTACACGAGCCATTATATTTTCTTTGGTCTATTTCTTATAGCAGCTAGTATTAACCTAACTAATAGACCCTGACTAGAATATAAGTTTCATTAGGGCAAACACTCGGTCTTTTTTGTTCATCATGGTACACTCACCCCCTCCAATGTCAATAAATACTACTGAGTGGGGCTTCCCTGGTGGTGCAGTGGTTGAGAGTCTGCCTGCCGATGCAGGGGACACGGGTTCGTGCCCCGGTCCGGGAAGATCCCACATGCCGCGGAGTGGCTGGGCCCGTGAGCCATGGCCGCTGAGCCTGCGCGTCCAGAGCCTGTGCTCCGCAACGGGAGAGGCCACAACAATGAGAGGCCCGCGTACCGCAAAAAAAAAAAAAAAAAAAAAAAAAAAAAATACTACTGAGGGTAGGCATGCATGCAGGAACAAAGACATCTTACATTTATGCTCACATGTAGTTATAGAGCTAACATTTATACACAGATAGAGATTTACATCCTATGGAAAACTTTGTTAAAGAGATAAGATGATCCTGGAAATTTACTTCCCAGTCTCCAGGTATTACGGTATCTACTATGATGACAGCTTGTACCCAATTCTTGTTCCTCCCCTCAACACCCCACTCTGCCAGCCCCAACAAGGAAAGCTATTGATAAGGTTTTAAATCTTAACCTTGAATTGTCTAGCTCCTGTCAGTTAAAAACCAGACCTGTGACATGGCTTTAACACAGTCCTTTGACATTAGCGTGTTTTTAGTGTCAAGATGAAGAAATGGGCTCATTTAGTCACAGTGAAATTCTCCCTGTCATGAGCTGTCTTCATTCACAGCTTTCCCTCCTTCTCTCTTCCTCCCCATGTCCCCACACCCGCCAGAACTGAATGAAGCCTGTATCCACTGTTGTATTTAAGCAAGTTTGTTACCCTAACCACAGCCTGGGGATTTCAAAAGAAAACATCCATTATTTAAAAAAAAAAAAAAAGAAAAAATTTTGTACCAGATTCTCTACAAGGTTTATTCCATACTGCCTTAAAGTATGAACACAGCCGAGCTCTACAGAAAGTGATTAATTTCTTGAAAACGCTAAGGTCACACTAATTGACATGACCTGTGTAATTAAGCAGTCTCTGTTTACACACCAGAAGCTCAGTCGCTGAGAGTCTGAGTCTGCTTGACAGAATGTCTTTACATGTCAAGAGATCAACAACCTTTCTTATGTCCTCCTCAGTCACCTACACAGGCCCCTGATTGCCGTTCAGAGGAGACACGCTCTGGCATGGCTGCATGAAGATCAGGCTGGCCTGGTAAGCATACAAAACGGGGTGAGAGAAAAAGCAGCACCCACGACAGGTGGGGGGAGCCCACTGAATAGGCAGAAGAGTGCCTTCTCACTCAGATGTCTCCAGGCCTCGTGTTTTCAGTATAACAGGGAAGAGTCACATTGAGATGTAAAGAGTAGAAATGACACTCTCTCACTCCCCCCACCCCCTGCCCAGAGGCAACAGTGACATCAAAATATTTGAAACCAGCTTCCCAATTAGCGTAAAGTGATGGAAATCAATGCCTATTCATAGGAAAAGTTCCACTAATGTTTCTAGGACACACCTCTGTCAGCCAGGGTAGCTGCAGGGAAGACGAATCCTTCCCGTCTTGGTTTAGTCCTAACAGTTGGGAACTTCAGTGTGATTTCTGAACAGAGTTCTCTGGCTATCAGGGGCCACTGGACTCAGGCTTCATTTGGTGGGTGAGGGGTCTTCCTTGCCCTGGAGAACTGGCTAAAACCTCCATCGATTAGGTGAAGGGCAGGCAGTTTGCTGAGCGACAGCTTCTTTCTCTAAAGTTCATATGAATAAACACTGACCAGTACTGTGGCTCTGATCAGAAACAGTGCTCAAGTTCTTCCCCTTCCACGCAACTCCACGCACTGCTTGATGAGCTTTGCTGTCATCCCAGTGTCCTGCATGCAGACGGTATCCTTAGGTTCTATTCAGGGCAAATACCCCTTTTGAAAATGCTCCTCAGCTTTCCCGGGATTCTAACACATATCCACAGGTAGCCACTGGGGCTCTCAGATGTCAAGAAACCTCTTTACTGCCTCACTAAGTATCTGCCTACAGGCTCTGGACAAGTTATTTACTGTCCCATGACACTAGAGAACATCTGAGTCAGACTGAATGGGTTGAATCACTGCCTCACTACTTAGTAGATAGGTGACTTTGGGCAAATTGCTTAACTTCTCTAGATTTCAGTTTCCTCATCTGTAAAATGGGAATAATCCCTATTTGCACATTCCTAAACCCTATTTGCATATATTGTGAAGATAAATATGATAACTCATGTAAAATACTTAGCACAACACCTCTCACATAGTGAGTACCCAATAAATGTTAGCTTCATCATCATCATTATGGACAATGTCCATAGTCATACATCAAGGTACACACATGGACACATATAATTATACATATGTCTATGGAACACCCTGAATGCAGACACAAATGTAAACAGTTATCTCCCCAGCACTTAAGGCAGTCAGGAATGAACCCAGGCAGGGAACACAGGAAGAGAAGCAAGCTTGGGGTGGTGGCTCACGCATAAAAAAAACCGAGGCTGACAATGGAGTTTAGGGCTCTTTGAGTTTAAGCTGCTGGATATTTCCAGGGAGAGTCAGAGGTCATCAGGTATAGGACTAAACCAGTGATTCCCAACCAGGGGCAATTCTGCACTCCCACCCCCACAAGGGGACATTTGTCAATGTCTGGAGACACTGTGGTCTGTCATGACTGAGGTGGGGGGATGGTCTCTCTACTGGTATCTAGTGGGTAGAGGCCAATGACATCTACTAAACATCCTGTGATAAACAGGACAAACTCACCCCCACCTCCAAACAAAGGATTATTCAGTCTAAAATGTCATTTGTGCCCAGGTTGAGAAACCCGATATTGAACTAATGACCCAGCTTTAGTTTATAGAAAATATTCTCTCCAAAAGCTTTCATTTATATTTGATCATGTGCAAATTAGTTATGCTTACAAAATACTGTCTTTTGCAAAATCAACAGAATCATCATTTTTACTCCATTTTACAGTTCAGGAAATTGAGGTTTTGCAGAAATCTAACTCATGCCTCCTTGACTCAATAGCCCTTATGCTAAACAAAGAATAACTATTTTGCCTGTAAAAATAAAGCTTTCTAGATACTCTAAAAAATAATAGACTGAGTTGGTTCTCATCTCATCCAAGAGCTACATTCCTATCATTCAAAGCTTTCAGACATTTCACTGGCAGGTCCTGTGAGGAAAAACAAGGCCCCAGAAGTCTTACACACATACTCTTTTAGATTCCTGGTGTCACCAAAGTCCATCTCTAACTCTTCTGCCCTGAGAAGCACAGCAAAGTTGATCCCAGTATTCATAAGGCATCACACATGTCTACTAGACACGTTTATCACACATCAGTTGGTTCGTGCCTGGATATGTCTTGTTCTTAATCCAAGTTTGGTCAAAGGAGATCTATGGCCCATTTCAAGGCCAAGGTAAGTGACAACACAGTTTATACTGAAACCCAACCTCATGTTCCAAGACACTTAGCAACACATACTTAATAGCATCACATGTTTCACCAGCAAAGCTGATTCCAACTCAACACAAAATGTCCTGGGTGGGAATGAAAGCACCCAAGTCTACCCACTTGGTCAGAAGCTCCCCAGGAGAAACATTTTCCAGGACACTAGGAATCTAGGGATTCTCCCCATTTATCTGTCAGGACAAAAGGTGGCAAGGCCAAATGATTTCCAGAACTGCTTCAGAATCTCAGGAGAAAATGTCTTCTTTCTACTGAATTTGTTCTTTCATGAGACTACTGAGTCTCACCTATTAAAAATAATCATCTTGTGGGAGGGAGGGAGACACAAGAGGGAAGAGATACGGGGATATATGTATATGTATAACTGATTCACTTTGTTATAAAGCAGAAGCTAACACACCACTGTAAAGCAATTATACTCCAATAAAGATGTTAAATATAACAATAATAAAAATTAAAATTAAAATAATCATCTTGGAGACTAAGAGATCTTGACATCCAAAAATCAGTGCCCAGAATCATCCCTTCCCTTTCTCCCATTAGAGAATATGCAGCTAAAATTTGTCAAGATCCCCTCAGAGATCATATATTTCAATCTACACTTAAAGCGGACTAACTATACCTAAGAACATACCTTAAACACCATGCTATTTTTCACTGACAGACCCCATGGGCATCCATAGATGAATCATTACTCTGGCAGAGAAACTAACATTGACCATGCAAATGAGTTAGTCATAAAATTAGACGGAGAGCAACACACAAGGGTCTAGAACCTTGCTACTCAAAGTGTGGTCCATGGCTTTGCCATCACTTGGGAGCTTGTTAGAAAGGTAGAATTTCAAGCACATCTCAGACCTCAATTAGCATTTTAACAAGATCCCCAGAGGATTCTCAGCATTTTAGGGCTTGAGAAGCATGTATCTAGAACTTAGCAACCCTTCCTAAAACCCAACCACCATGTCTGTGTCTTGGAAGTTAACACATGTATTTTCACATCATTTTTCCTTTAGTAAATGTATAATTATATGAGGTTAACATACCACTCATGCTTTAAATGGTGGCAGATATGACTGATGCTTGAAAACATTTACATGTTGCTGTACAAGGACATTTCTGAAACAGACTGAGTGTCACCCATACCCTTAGATATGCCGTGCTTCTTCAGGGGTCCATTTTTAATAGATAATTACTGACAACAATTTCCAAGATTGGAAAAGGAAAACAGAGAGAAAGGAAGGAGGAAGGTGACATCATTCCAAAACAGCACAAAGCTCCTATTTACCAGTTTTCTTACCTGCAGAACTTTCGGAAAAGGATGCATAATTTTGTATGTACTTCTCTTAACCTTCAGTGGTTTAAGCTTATGAGTCCATTTGGGAAGCCAAACTAGGCTCAAAGGGTACCACTGCTTCAACCAGTGAATGCAGGTGGCTCAGTCCTAATTATTCTCTAATAAAAACAACAACTGCTAGAGTACAGAGACTTGGGGACCCAAAGTCTCACCTGCTCTTCACCTCTGGGAAAACAATGATACTCTGTTTCTTCTCCACCTAAGACTCTTTTACCCTCTCCCAATACTCATGTCATTATTGAGGTATAAGAAAGACAAGACAGACCCACCTGGAATCTCCGCATGTCACGTGGGTTTCCCGCATTCTTTAGGCAATTTTGGTTACACTTGAGGAAAAATTTCAAGAAGAACCTGTGAAGAAACAAATTATCATGGTTAGCATTTCAGTCCTGACACAGAAGGGAAAAAAGTAGTAAGTCACTTCTGGGTCATGCATTCTATTCTCTGCACGTTTCCTGAAATATTCAGAATGATGTTAGAGCCAGTATTTTGTTTAAAGCTTTAGCCTTTGTTTTGCATCCAAGCTGGACCTTCTTTATGAAGAGAATGCTCTCCGTGCTGCCAACAGATGTCACGAAAGAATTAAGCCCCCAAGGAAGTATTTTCACTCATAAAGAGGGTAAGTCTTCACCATAATTTAAGGCAGGGTCCAGTTGGAGATAACTGCCTGAGAATTACTCAGAGTCCCCGACAACAACATGTAATTTAAGCCCCATAAATTCACAGATGATGAACCGGCAAGATACATGCTAGATGAATGTAAGGAGATGGTAAACACTTTTTATCTTAGCATCTACAAATAAAATATTCTAATTAGTAGTACTTATGAGAAGTAGGTAAGATTCACATAGTGACTGAAGTCCTTTGGCTTCTTGAACATACCCCGTATGTTTTCCTTACATGCATGCTATAGACAAAAGCTATTTGTGATGGAAGAAGGAACGTCCTGCCTCACTACCACCTTGATCTCTGAATTGATTCTAGAGTGAGATCCATGGGTTTTACTGGCTAGCGTGACCAAAGGTCCCATTTTGCCAGGAATAATTCTAGTTTACACCAGTTGTATTAGTGTAAGTATGAACAGTACCCACTTTAACTTTCAAAAGTGTCCTGGTCTGGGTGATAAATTAGATGAGTTATTTCTCTATTTCTTAGCTGGCAGGTGTTAAAGTTCATCACGGAAAGGCAGCAAGGATCAAAAGTGTCCAGTTTGGGCATTCTTGTTGGCCACCTACAACTAAACCTCTCCACCCGCCTACGTTTGGGGAAAGAAGCATATTAAAAGCTGCCAAAAGCTCTTTATTCCTTTTTACTTTTAGTGCTGTGAATTTCAGGCCCAAATATTTTCCCAAAATATTACATTGCATTAAAATGTTGATTAGTTAAATTCCCATAGGAATTTTCTTGTCTTCACCTTTTCTCCACTTCAAGTCTACACTGGAGTAAAATCTCTTCTTCAATACACATAATTTGTGAAGAACTATCACTCCAGGATGCCTCAGTCCGGACTTAGCTCTGTGTACACAGCCTATCAACCAAGTAACACCTCTGTAATGACAGCATAGCACAAAGATGCACCAAATTCGGCCAACTTCTGAAAACCAAACTGAGAGATATCCCAGCAGAATCTCTCTCCTCTCTGGTCTCTTAGAATCTGCCAAGAGGGAAGTATGGCGTGGGAATAACTCTTTGAAGAGAGACAATGACTTTGTCAACCCAAAAATAACATTTTAAAATGTAAACATCTTCCTGAAATGGCTCTTTCAACATCATGCAACATTCAACTGCCCATCAGTAAAAGCTGGCTTCTGAACAATCCTTCATCCTTACTTCCAGGTTCTCTTCACAGAGGCCAAAGTTTATCAACATTCTGAACCAGACAAATGACTCATGGAATACTGCTGAAACCCGACTGTGTAAAATGAAATCCAGCTCAAAGAGCAACTCTGTCATTCCCTAGCCCAACTGGCCCGTGCTGACTCCTCACTTCAGTAGTAGTCTGGGGGAAAGGAAAGGAGTTTGAGAGAGTGGTCACCATCCTAAGTGCCTTTGCACTGTCCCTTTCCTCTGAACTCTGAGGCAAATGCTGGGTAGTCCTAGTGATCACACACTGCTGTCAGACTCTGTGTAATGTGGTGGAGGTCGGGACAGTGAGTCTGCCATCTTGCTGGGGTTCAAGCCTACATCCAAAGACACCTGAAATGTGAAAACTGGCTGCTTCTTCCAAACATAGCTGGTTGGGATTCCCATCCAAACTCTGACAGGTACTGCTGTGTGACTTTGATAAATAGCTGAACTTCTCTGCACCACACTTTCCTTATCTATAAATTGGGTATGATACCAGTCCCTACCATATAAGGCAAGTGTGAAAATTAACTGCAATGATGCATAGTGTCTGGAGCACAGTAAGCATGGTGATGGTGGCAGTAATAATAATCATGTATTTCATGTATTAGGTGCTTACTTCGTGCTCAGAACGCTAAGAACTTTAAATGCATTTTCCCAACTCAAGCCTCCTAAATAAACTCTAGTATTAATCCCATTTTACTGATGAGGAAACTGAGGTTCGGAGAAGTTAAGTTGCCCAAAGGTTATTAAGTGTGAATCAACTCAAATCTGCACAGAGCCTGTGCTTTTAACCATTATGCTATAGTAGCTTTAATAATAATAGAAGTAGTGCAGTATTGATATTAATACTAATTGTACCACTGACAGCAACTGTACTATAATGGCAATTGCACAAATAAGTGTAATCATAAGACTAATTATTAGTACGATTGTTTCCACTCCGTCAACATGAATATTGTGGAGGGAGACGTCGCTGCCTTTCTCCATCCAGTGGGTACCCAGCTCCCATTCCCGGTTCCCCAGGGTTGATAATATTTGCTGCCTGTGTGTGTTTAAGCTATTTGAGCCCAGACTCGACAGCCAGATTCAGGTTGTGTTAGAAGGAGCTGTCAGCACACCCTCTGACATCTTCAAGTCAGACAACTGCTAGCCACCGTGGGGGGGGTCCATCTGGTGCCAAAATGGATTTTGAAAGACCGGCAAACAGGACGCTAGCTCTGCCAGAGAGAAACAGAATCAAGGGAGCAGGGGATCTTCTGTCTCAGCGATGAGCCGGGGCGAGGCGCCTGTCACCAGCCCATCGTTAGCACAAAAGCTATGCCGGGCACACACCAGATCCCCATTACCCTAAGCAGCCCTGTCACTTGGCACGCTGGCAGAATCTCCTACCCGCCCTCTCAACAGCAGATCACTAGCTGAAACTGAAGGCTTGACCATCTGTCGTGGGGAAGAGACGGCATCAACTGGTGCCTGGGGCCTCGCACAAGCCCTTATGTGGCAAAGACACTCTGAAGGGCCAGTTCTTTTGGAGAAAGGCAGCCCTGCCCCAGGGGGAGCATCAGGAACTCTTTCAAAGTTTGCCCCCAAGTAGATGCCAAATGTCTGACCCTTTCGGATCACACTTCCTTAAAGGAACTGAGAGGAGTTAGAAGCAGGAGTTAAAAATATCCCCACCGAGACACGAAGTTAGACATGGTACACAAACTTGGGGGATGATTTATCAGGCTGTTTTTAAGGCATTTGTAAACCTGGGGGACACGTGCACTTCTGCTGGCCTATGGAGAAGATCTCAGATTCCGAGGGGGTGCTTTGAACAATGCGGAGGTTAGTGTAACTCAAAACCTCACTTTTGTCTAACAAATTACCACATTTTGAGTGTCGGGTGTGTTTGATAACGTTGTCGGGGTGGGGGGAAAGAGTGTGCAGCCTTACCCCAACCGTGGGAAACTGACCTAAGGCAGGACAAAGCCCCTATTGACCCTTTAGCGTTCCAAAGAGTTCCATAAACTACAGGAAACAGCCCAACCAGGACCAAACTCCAGGGGTTTTTTTTTGTTTTTTTTTTTTTTGGTAGAGGGGAGGAGTGGCGAGAAACCTGACACCTTTCCGCTAACTTTCAATACGAATAATGTCTTGTGTTCATACAGTGTTATATTATCCAAAGCACTTATATACCCAGAATCTCACTAAATACTCACAAAAGTCCTACAAATTAGGCAGGCCAGGAATGATCAACCCATTTGAATGGTAAAAAAACTAAGACTCAACAAAATTAAGATATTTATTTACAGTCAAAACTAAACTAATACCCTATATTAGCCCAAAGGACTCATCATGGTATGAATTTTCTCCGTGATTTATAGGACTTTATAAGTGACCTAAACCAATACTGAGTCTATCTTCCTCGTCGTGCATATGGGAAAATTGAGAGATCAGAAGACACGACAATACTCACACAGCTATAATCATTCTGAGAGATAAAACTATAATCCACATGTCCTGACTTCTAGTTGTGTGATTTTTCCAATACAGTGTTAGCTTTTCAAAAGCCAACCCAATAAAAGCTCAACACTGGAGCTACTGCACTACTTAGTCTACTACCTCAATTAGGAAAGTGACAGTCATAAAACCAAAAGTTACATCCTATTGAAAGTTGTGTTTAGGTTCACCAATGAGGCTAATGTAGGACATTACCCATCGTTGAACATTAACTGAGTCGACCACACACATTTGTAGAACATAATTGTTTATTCGGTGATTTCCTTGTATCACATTTTACCAACCAATAGATATTCAGTATTAGGAGTAGCTTTCACGTGACAAGCACGGTGCTGGATACCAAAGGTACCACTAGGCTCCCCCAAAAGGAAAGTTGATGAAATTAGCCAACAGGATATGACCCATCTATACGAGGACGTAAAATAACAAAAAATTATCTGTGTATACCCAGCACATGGCACAAGACTCAGAACCAACGGGTTTTCAGTAAATATTTGTACAACTAAACAGAATCCAGGACCTCCTAAGGATAGAAATGGGAACATTCTAAAATGAAGACAGCAGTAGAGTATACTGGACAGGAGCCTGGGTTAAAGATAAGACAAGCCTGGGTAAATTTCTACAATTCCCTGAACCTCAGTGGCCTCAGTAAAACATGGGAATAACAGTACCTCCCTCCTAGCAACATGGTGTGGCTTTCATCATAATTCTAGCTTTACTCTTTAATTAACTGTGTGACTTTAGAAAAGTTACTTAACCTCTCTGTGCCTCAATTTTCTCATCTTTAAAATGGGGACAATAAAAGAAACTACTTCAGAAGGTTATTGAGAATTAAGTGAGTAATATATGTGGAGTGTTTAAATAGTACCTGGCATAGAAGAAGAGATAATTATTTTCATTATCATTTGTCCCTGGCCACTGCTCACTGCCTAACACTCAGAGATATTGAGATTTTTTCAGGTACAGAAGGTATTCTTCTCTCTTTGAATGCTAAGGTTAAGAAAAGAAGCCAAGATCTATGTAACTGACGAGAACTATAGGTTTCATTGAGTGACCTACAAAAAGAAATAAAAAAGAAACCAAACAGAGATAATAATGACTACAGCAGCTCTACCCAAAGGCCAAGACATAAAGGAGAGAGGTAGTAGCTTAAATCACAGAGGACTCCAGCTAGTCACAACTGAAGGACATACACAGTAAAACCGTCCATTAGGCAACAGCTTATACATCATTAATTATTATGCAAAGTGTTGCAATAGATCTGGGCTGAGCAGGTTGAGTTTTCCCCTCCCCCACCCAAATTCTGAAAAATCATGTCTGGACGTTTTCAGCCGCTCTCATAATGTCCAGACTGTAAAGGAAAAGCATCAAGGCACACCTAAACTAAGACATAAAAGCCCCATTTGCAGTCTTAAGTCTCCCTGAAAGTTCCTCTGACTTATGCCCACAGATGGTTATGTGGCAGACGATCCTTCTCAAAGATATTCAAGACACGGAGACTCACTCTGGCCCAGTGAAGGAAACAGCTGTGTGGAAACAACTGTGGGGTCCCTTCTGTGTGAAATTCAAGCTGTTCCCACACACACTCGCCGGAGGGTAGAGAGAGAAATGCCTCATGATTCAAAGGGCCTCATTGGAGGAGTCCCTGTCATAGACTGAGCCATCCTCTTTGCTTTGACGACGAAGCACAGAACTGCCTGCTCCAGGACCAGATCTACTGCCCAGACGTAACCAAGGAAGACTTTCCAGGAGTACAAGGATTCTCTCAAATTAAAAATATTTAACCAGAAAGTACCTATCCCTATCCAGACCGCCGGAGATGCCAGAGACTGTTTCAGAAATACCATCACTACTCCATGGGAGCCCTCCATGAAGAGGTAAATACGAGTCCATGGCCGCTGCCATGAAAAATAGATCTCCCTTCAAAACAGGGGACGAAAACAGCTAGAAAGAGAAAACTTTATTTTCAATGTCAACACTTTTGGGTTCCTAGTCCACAGGAAAAGTTGTAGAGTACCGTTCATGCATGTGAAAATATGATACCCCTAAGTCTGCCAAAATCCTAGGGATGCCACCAGGGCAGGCTGAGGAGGCTGAACCTCTGTGAGGGCAAAGGTTTCTCACTGCCTGGCTGACCTCCTCTCCTTTCCTGATATTCAAGTATGCTGCTGAGAGAGGACCTGCCTTGACTCAAACCCCCCCAGTTCTGTCTGAGAGATGAGGAAGGCAGGAAGGGGTGAACTAGGCTCACAGAGAGGCTTCTGTGCAGATGAGGCACATTCTCTCCTCCCTTCCCACAGTGGGAGGTGGAATGATACCAAGCTGTGGCTCTATCTTGGGGATCCCAGAGGGAGAGCATGTGCTGCCCCTATTCTTGGCCACTGACTTCAAGGAGTTTACCTTTTCCCCTGGCCAAGGTCCCTGGGATCTTAGACACTTTTGGAAAGTGTTCTCAGCCTGAAGGGACGAACATGATCAAACTGAAAAGCATCCATGACCTCAGAGCTCAAGCTGGGCCGTAATAGAAGGACATAATTAGTGGCAAGGATTTACCAAAAAGAAAGAAAAAGGTGTTTGGGATAGCATAGCAGCAGAATAAAGAATTTTAAAATAGTTTTCAGTAAAAGGATCCATAACAAACAGTTCTCCTGGTGCTAAAAGTCAAATCTGAAAGGTGGGAAAAAGCACCAGGAGAGTGAGAGGGGAAGACAGAATAACCAGTGGCCAATGGGGAAAGAATAAATCACAATTCTTTAGAAATGACATGGAGAAGGGAAGCCAGAGCAAGGGTGCTGTAGCTTACACCAACTGCTATAAAGGTTAGACTGGAAATTAAATGAGAAAGCATCACACATCCAAACAACTGTAGAACTTGGTGTGGCAGAGCAGGTATTCATCTTCAGGGATACTCTTTTATGAAGATTACTCAAATGCCAAGTGTTTCCTGCTTAAATGCATTAAGGTACAAACCCTGGCCCTGGGCAGGCATTTTGAGTCACCCTAGTAGTTTGATATGCAACAGGAATGAGGCAGATAACAAAACCAAGTATTGTCCATTGACGGAGAAATGCATAAAGAAGATATGGTACATATATACAATGGAATATTACTCAGCCATAAAAAAGAACGAAATGATGTCATTTGCAGTGACATGGATGGACCTAAAGATTGTCATACTGCATCAAGTAAGTCAGACAGAGAAAGACAAATATCATATAATATTGCTTATAAGTGGAATCTAAAACAATGGTACAAATGAACTTATTTACAGAACAGAAATAGAGTCACAGAAGTAGAAAACAAACTTATGGTTACCCAGAGAGGAAGGCGGGAGGGATAAATTGGGAGACTGGGATTGACACATACACACTACTATATATAAAATAGATAACTAATAAGGACCTACTGTATAGCACAGAGAACTCTACTCAATACTCTGTAATGGCCTATATGGGAAAAGAATCGAAAAAAGAGTGGATATATGCATATGTACAAGTGATTCACTTTGCTGTACAGCAGAAACTAACACAACATTGTAAATCAACTATACCGATAAAAATTAATTAAAAAACAAAACAAACCCAAGTATTTGTCCTTCTTGGGGCTGGGCATAGACTGAGAATGTATTTGTCTTAAACTGTTTCCATTACAAGGATCATGATCTGCAATGAATCACATGGCACAGAGTTCCTGCAGACCCAGGGATAGGATCTGAGACAGGCACTTCTGGGTCCTTCCCCAGGATGGAAAAAATGCAAATGCAGTGGCAAATTTGTTTCAATAACAATGACCCATCCCACAAAGCCCGGCCTAAAAGGTGAAGTAGGAGGAGCCTCAACACCTCAACTTAGCAGGTACTACAGCAGACACATGAGTATACCATGTACAAGACACTGTTCTGAGTGCTTTACATGTATTAATCCATTTACTCTTCACTACAACCCTATGAAGTACTATCTCAATTCTCATGTTATAGATAACACTACTGCAGGGTTATGAGATTTGCCCAAGGTTTCCTATCAAGTAAGTGGTAGAGCTGGGATTTGAATGTAGGCAGTTTGGCTCCAAAACCCACATCCATGAAACTACATTCCTTTGTATGTTATATATATGATAGATATTATGGGAGTACAGATCATTGACTATATCTAGCTATTGTCTTATCAGCATCATCAAATTCATTCAAGATTAGAGCTGAAGTCACCATACAAATTTCTGGTATTGCCACTAGAATATTCCCAATTATAAATGTTAATGTGTTTCAATTTTGCTTATGAACACCCTCGCCTATTTCAAATGCATTTTAACCACAATTAATGACCAGTGGGTCTGGTAATAGAGTCAAACCAAGTTCAGAGAATGATGGCCAAAGCAAAATCAGTGTAACTGGGGTCTCTTGGGAGGAGTCAGTGAACATCACCTTTAAGGATTTAGTTATACTATCTGTGGTTACCAGTTCTACAAGTCACTATCTTTGAATGTCTTTCTTGCAGACAGAAAGCCACAGGTTGAAAATAAAAGGCTTTTAGTACCCCTCTGTTTAATACCTATGTGTATAAAATTTTAAAGCAGACTCATTTAGAATCTGATGTTACAATTTCACTTTTCCTCCTAAGGACTCTAAGAGTTTCGCTATTAATTTCCCCTGTGGAGGTGACCGACACCAGAGAAAGATCAAGAAGTTCAAATCCACAGTAACTGAAACATGAGGGTTTTTTTGAACACCCAAGTCACTATTGTTTTTCAAGACTTTATGAACTGTAAATGTTCAGTGTCATTCATTTACTCAAACAATAAATATTCCCAGAGAGCCTAACATGTACCAGTTCTTTTCCCTTAATACAAACTGTACTAAGATCACACTGACTTTGGTTCAAGTTTTTCTCCAAAAGAAAAAAATAACTTTTATTTTTAAGGAAACCACTTAAAAATAGAATTTCCAGGGGAAAAAAATGGACTCTGCAGGTGATAGGGTTGTTGAGTAATTACAAAGAAAGGTTGACTACTCATAAAGTATTAATCTGTTGTGAGTGTTCCGGCCAGGGCTGGATCAGGGGGTCAAAGTCCCTAATAATGTCAAGATTTTACCTTTCCAGTCACATTGGTCCCCTACTCTTTACCTTCCTGCATTCTTTGCTTCACTCATGTCGAGATACACCCTGCGCCCTGAACATGAAGTTTCCTTCCTGCCTTCCCCAAAGGCTGGATTCCTGGGTCTGAAATGCCTTCCCCAGCCCCACACCATCTCACCTTCCCATAATCCTACTTATCTTCCAGGTGCAGTTTAAATGCACTGAGCCCAAGAACCTAGAATTAATCATTCCCTTCACCATTCTGCTACAGATCTGGTCACACTCGGTCTTCACATTCTGTACTCCAGTCACTTGAGTAATCATCTTCCCCCTCCATAGCACTGTGGACACCTTTAGAGTGCCTCTGTCTTCCCCACAGCACCAGGTACAGCTGTATTTGGAAAACAGTAAGTAAATATCTGACTTGATTGACCACGAGTATTAATGGCAGTTAACTTTGAATTACAGCACAAAGATCACGTCTTTCTTTTTTCCTATTTTTTCTCTATTTTCTGAATTTCTTCTGAATAGGCATTACTTTAAGAAGAGACAAACAACTTAATTTTTGTAAAAATTGAAGTGAATATCATTTAGAATAGAATCTAGGGAATGCTGCCCCCATTTTGCAATGGATAAATTGAGAACTAAAAATGATGAGTGTCTTTGCCAAAGTCTTTATGCTCTAAGATATTCCAGTTGATTAAAATAAGAACCACCTAAGAGCTATCCATCTCATACTCTGTAAAATGTAGATCATTTATTAGTTTCTCATATGTATAATTCATAAAAGAGTATCAACTGGGCAGATTCCACACCATTGGTATACTCAATTTCCTACTTTACAATTCCTCAGCATCAAAGTTTAAAATATTTTATTTAAGTTAAACTTGCCACTGGTCTTAAAGCATTTAAGCATAATCCAAAGGGACAAAATGTCATGTAACTAATAGTATGAAATGGATCACCTCTCTCCAAAATTCTACATACCCTTCTGACGACTTCATTGAAACCCAATGGTTAAAGCTCTTGGTGATTTGCTATTTCTTGGTTCAGCTTATTTCTTTAAGTTATCCATTAAATTATTCAGTCCCTCCTTCATTAAGTATTAACTAAGCACCAACTACGTGCCAAGCTCAAGCACAGAAGACAACTTCACCCCTGCCCTTATAGAAGCTCATCAAAGTGCAGGCCACCTATGGCAGAATTATCTGGGAAACTTGCGCTGAAGGGAGTAGGTTAGGGGGTAAGATACTCAGATAATTCGGATGTACACTGAATGTTGAGCCTTGATATCTAATTTGTTTTCTAAAATCAAAAGTCATGTCAATAGCATGTGACAAATGCAAAGTTATACACCAGAAATAGTGAACTGCACAGAAGGGATGGACATCTAATCATGTGTCATTGAAACCAGGTGTAAAAACTTATGTCAAATCACCTCTGGGTAAAAAGAAAAATTAAATTCATTCACCCACACCACCTCCTGTCCAATATAAGCCACAAAGAAAGGAGTTCCTGGTTGCCAGGGAAAGCTGATACTTGACAAATTTTTGCTTCAAGGAAAAGAAATAAGCTCATTTTTCTACCAAAAAGGAAAGAAAAGATAAAGGCATCAGCTGAAGAAGCTGTTCCCCAAGAGAGAAGCAAAAAGTCTTGCTAGGATGAAAATTATTTCAAAGCCTATTTAAACCATCAACATCCCTTTTTTAAAAATCTCACTCCCCTTGTCTGTTCACTTTTCTGGACACATCCTTCCTCATCCCAATCTCAGCATCATTCTGTGTTGCCTCCCATCCTCCAGGCTCACACACCATTGGGGATAATGAATTTAATTTGAGCAATGGCTTTCATTGAAAAAAATCACTGCATTCCAACATGCCACATAAGTGAAGTTCAGACAAAAACAAGTGACTCCTTAATTTGGATTTAAAGCTCAGGATCAGTCTCCAAATAAAAATGACCAGTGGGCATCATGCCCACAGAGCACTGACAATAATCTCATGAGCTTCAAATTATTCCAGTTTATATTATGGGTGATCCAATAAGTCTGTGTGTTCTAGTTCATAAAAATATAAGAAGAAATTTATCATCTTAAAATCATAATGCAAAATAGAGTCTGACATGTTATTAAGCACTATTTCTCATGATATCATAAGGATGCTGATGGAATATGAAACTAAAGCAATATTGTAGATGAACAATGACATAATTGAGACTTTCTGAGGGTGTTTTGCAGCTCACAGGTCACACTCCCTTGCCCTCCCCTCCCAACAAGTCACTCTTAAACAGCTTCAGTTTAAACCAGAAACACTGGAAACAAAACTCCAAAGAAGCTTTTATCACAAAATTGGTTGATCATTTAGTAAAATGGGACAAGAACTTAAAATTTATCTAGTCCAGATATTCTTAATTTAGAGTCACTGGATGGTCTACATACGGCTCTTGAATACCTGAATGTTGTATCCGAAGTTTTATCCATACTTTTTCTCTGGAGAATGGGTCAAGATTGTGGAAGGAATCAGTGAGTTGATTGCCCAGAATCCATTTTCCTCTATTTTTGATAACAGTCCTCCATGCTTCTTTTGAAAAACTTCCGTGTTCTCACCCAAGAGTCCTTGTATTTCATCAGTATAAAGTCATTCCACACCTGGGCCACAGCAGTGCCTGTAATCCAGGCCTAACCAGTCATGGCATCACTCAACTATATAACCGCTTTAGAGATGAGCATGTGATCCAAGTCAAGCCAATCAGGCCCAATCCAAACTAGCTGGAGGACTTTTGCCTGAGTGGCTCAAAACAGAGATGGGCTCCATTCTTCTCAGAGTTGAACCTGGAAAAATGTGAGGCTGTGTGTGCTGGAAAATTCTATTCTTCGAGATGAAACCATAATAGAATAAAATCTACTAGTATCCCACCTAATAGAGATCACAGGACAAGGAAACTCTGCTAGGTGAGGAGGAGAGAATGTAGAGGAATTCACATCATCCGATGCCCTCCAGGAAAGGAGGAGGAAAGTAGAGATGGAGATGTTGACAGAATGATGAAGCTGAGAAGGTAGCAAAAGGCAGGATCCCCCAAAAAAGTGTATGTGAAAGAGAGAGAATATTCTACTATATTGAGCCCTGGTAACTTTCAGGCTGTACAATCTCAATATGCTATGGCCCCCTCTCAACTCTCGGTCCAGATAGATAGATAGATAGATAGACAGACAGACAGACAGACAGACAGATCTCTCCAGGCAGGTAACAACAATGAGTGAACTAGGCTACATGTAACACTTTAGACAGTACCAGGAACTGTAGTAACTGAAGAGAGGATGTCTGGTCCACGTGGGGCAGCCTCACTCTTCTCCAGCTAACTGACTCCACGGGGGAACTTGGGGACAGTGTTGCCAGAGCTTCCCATTTTGAGAGAAGCTGGAAATACATATTAAGTGTGAAGTCTGCCAATCTTCCAGACAATATAAGGGCCAAATATAACAGATCTGGGAGTGCAGTCCCAGTTTGCATCTCTTGCTCTAAAGTGTAATAACCAAATTAGCAGCAAGTCATTTGTCTGTGAGGCTAGGGAAGAGCTTCTTTGGGCCCATTTTTTAATTTAAAAAAGTAATTTAAAAAAAAGGAGCCCTGTGGTTCCACTAAATGGGACTCCTCTCATAATAAAAAAAAAAGTAGTTTTTGCGTTTGAGGTAATGGCATGTTTTGTTTTGTTATTTTTGAGAATCCTTGTCACCTGAAATCCAGACGTACTCAAGCTTGATTTTCCCCCAGACTTTTGGCAGCTGACATGTTGAGTGATGGGAAAAGTTAGGAAAAACATCTGCACCCAGAAGCACATTTATCAGCATGAGGCTGCCCACGGACATGAATACAGACACAGGGAAAACCATCCACGCCCACCTGTTCAGAGCTGGTTTTCCTAGGGCACTTAATTCAATCAGAAGCAGTAAGTTTTATTAGCATTTTACAACCAATTAACCATGCAGGAAACAAAACAACTGATTCGGTGCCTTCCTCCTGGCTTCTGAAGAGTCTGTGGCCTGGAAAGTCTGCAATTTGGAACAAGGTCTATGGAAGAAGATATTACCAACCCGGTACAAGCAAGTTTTCTCCCTTCTTACATTTAATGGGAGGACACATGAGCCTGGGCGGCCTCACTAGCATGGGAATCACTCAGGATTTCACCGAGATCCTCCATTTCACTCAGCAGGTGCCAGGCACTGGGCATTTACAGGGATCATTCCAATGAATCCTGACACTCCCAGACAGTTAGGTCCTATTAATGGCCCCATTTCACAGGTGAATATACTGAGGCCAGAGAGGTTGGTAAAAGAGTTCAACATCTCATCCAGGCTGTAAGTAGCAGAACCAGGACCTGACGCCAGGTTATAGTTCATAACAGAGAGCAAGACTATAGTTTAGGGCTCACTGCCTACCCTTGGACCAAGTTAAATGTGAAACTATATGATAAGAGTGGGCTTCTGTTATTTCCAGGGATAAATCTCCTTAGATGAAAAACAGGTATTCAAACTTGTGCTAAGATCTACTAGCAATAATTCTTTGCTAAGTCAATAATAAAAAATAATGGTATACTTTTTAAACTATGCTTCACTTGAAAAATCATCTCTTTTCTAACTTTTCTTGAATTGCTCTTCAAAAAAACTCTTGAAAGATGTGTTAGGGGATGGGTAGAGTTGCCCCCATTTGATGGATTAGTCTATTGAGGCTCAAAGAGGTCAAGTGGTATGGCCAAAGTCACTCAGTTGCTTAGTGGCAGCCTCTATTTCGACTCCAGCCTTGGGGTCTTCCTTTCACTTCCACAAACATGTCAAGCTCTTCCTCACTCTGGGCCCTGGAATGACCTGGCCCAGTTCTTTCTCATCCTTTAGATCTTCCTTAGACATCGCCTCCCCAGGGATGACTTTCTTGCATCCTACCTCTGTGGTTCCCTTCAGTCCCCATCACTGTCATTTTTACCCAGAGCCTAGGATAGGGCTCGACATTGGGCACTAAAATATTTGGGAAATGAATGAACAAGTAAGTGAATGAATGAATGCCTGGGGGAATTCCCAACTTTCTGATTCTCCTAATTATTAATAGGGATAGATTGGGAGTTTGGGACTGACATGTACACACTACTATATTTAAAGCAGATAACCAACAAGGACCTACTGTACAGCACAGCGAACTCTAGTCAATATTCTGTAATAACCTAAATGGGAAAAGAATTTGAAAAAGAAGAGATATATGTATATGTATAACTGAATCACTTTGCTGTGTGTCTGAAACTAACACAACATTGTTAATCAACTATACTCCAATACAAAGTAAAAATTAAAAAAATAATAATAGTGACTAAACAAAAGGATTTTCTCCCCATCACTCCCAGTTAGAACCCCTTGGAGGGTGACAGACAAAAATGAATCCTGCCCCAGAGATATTTAAGGGTCATCTGCTGAAAGGAGACCATGATGTGACACCCCCCCCACCCCAAAATGCACACACTTGATCTTCAATGTCTTTCCCAGTTGACTCAAGGCTAGCTTCCTAATTCTGGTGGGAAGACCCACACAACATGCTGGAGATAAGAAAAATGGTGATAAATGAATAGTTTTCCTTACTAATGGAAAGCACAGCATCCTCAGAGTTAAGCAGAGAAGTTGCAGGTGGGTGCGAAAGGCTACAGTTGAGGTCCCTAATTCTCCCTGAGTTTTCATCTTCGTCTGGGGTGCTCCTCAGATGGCTACGATGTGTAACAAAGAGGCCCCTAACTGAAACCTGACAATCCCAGGCTAGGAGCTGTGGAGGGCAGTGGGTCTGCTTGAACCCCATATGTGTTCTCTCCCAACCAAACAGTCCACTTCCAGAACATTTCTCTGAACCCATAGAGAGTTTTGGGTTTTCTTTTTTTTTACAAAAAGATGGATCTTCCCTTACAAAGATAGTGATGATAAGTTGTTCTCAAAGGGAACAGTCTGGGAAAACATGGGATTTCATGCATTCTTCCTTGCATTATAGGATCAAGTGTGCATGCACTCTCTACTGCGATGATTCTTAACCATGCCTCAGAATACCAATTTCCTTCTGATAATGGTTGATTTTTTTTTAAGGGAAAGAGTGCTCCAAAGTAGCCTAACTGAATATTTTACCAAAAGTTGGGTTTTAGAAAAATAGTAGTGAGTAAAAGCATAGCTGATACTTATTGAGTACTTACTATGTGCCAGATACTGTGCTTAGCACATACTTTATTTATTTTTAAATTTGATTGAAGTATAGTTGAATTTACAACATGTTAATTTCTGCTGTACAGCAAAGTGATTCAGTTATACATATATATATATTCTTTTCATGCTCTTTTCCATTATGGCTTATCACAGGATATTGAATATAGTTGTCCTCAATATGAGGACCTTATAGTTTATCCATCCTATATATAATAGTTGGCATTTGCTAATCCCACACTCCCAATCCTTCCCTCCCCCTTGGCAACCACAAGTCTGTTCGCTATGGCTGTGAGTCTGTTTCCACATTGCAGATAAGTTCATTTGTGTCATATTTTAGATTCCACATGTAAGTGGTATCATATGGTATTTGTCTTTCTCTTTCTGACTTACTTCACTTTAGTATGATAATCTCTAGGCCCATCCATATTGCTGCAAATGGCATTATTTCATTCTTTTTTATGGCTGAGTAATATTCCATTGTACCTATATATCCCATCTTCTTTATCCATTCATCTGTTGATGGACATTTAAGTTTTTTCCATGTCTTAGCTATTGTGAATAGTGCTGCTATGAACATAGGGGAGTACACACTTTATTTTAATCCTCACAGCAACCTGACACTCCTCCATCCACCCATTCACCCTCCATCCTCGCCCCAACTCTCCAGGGAAGAAAACAGCTGAATGACAAAGAGATTAACTTGTCTACCAACAGACAGCTCCTGGCAAGTATAGACAAGATTTGAACACAGGGGCTCACTAGGCAGCCTGAGCTCTAAGAGCTGGAACAGAGCTCTCCAGGCACATAGTTTCTCTACGCTCCTGGAGGACACAGCAGTCAACATGCACTGACAGCTACTGTATTTCTCTCTGTCCACAGACACTATGTGCTAAAATCTGTGCAAATGCCTATTTGTTTTTGAAAAATTTTAAGCTTCCTTCTGTTGTTGAAGCACCCCCCTTCTTCGCGATCTGGACCAAACTTACCCCTGTAATCTTCTTCCTCCCATTTTGCACCTTCAAGCTTATGTGGACCACTTCTCCCTTCCATTCATCACTCTCTCTGCTTTGCTAACTCTGCACCTTTGCACATGCTATGGCTCCTCCTAGCACACTTCCTCTTTCCCTCTACCATCCTTTCTCACCTGAGCAACTAGTCATCATCAGTCAAGACCAAGTTCAAACATTACATGTATTAGGGCACTGCCCTGACCCTCCCAAACCAATATCCTCAAACTCTCTCCTTTGCGCTCCCACCATAATTATAATGTTGCAAACAATCAAGTTTCATTTCTCTGCTGCCCTAACACAAGTTCCCACTCATTCACCATGGCATCAATTTTTATAAGATTCATATCTTGAAGACTGAAATTTCACCAACATCCTAAGTATAATCTTTTTGGTGCTGTTAATCATTGAACTAGAATCCTGCACTGGGCTATTTATACTCTGAATTGCTCACATTTCTTCCCTTAGGAACTAAACATAAAAGCGAGTACAAGTGCTTTGTGTCTCAAGTAAGACAGTCCATTCACCAACAGTCTCGGGTCGGTGTTGGGTAGTGGTTTTCTGTACTAAACACAGAGAGTTAAGAAAAAAATCCATTTAACTCTGATTTCTTGCTTTTTGCTAGAAAGCTTTATAAGTCACTGCTTGGTCTCACCTAGTAGAAGGGTCACTGCTTTAGCAGGGATTGTGACAAGCCTCTCCAGAATTAGAGTACTTTATTATCACGTTAATACTGGAAGAAGTCACATAATTAACAGAATTTATCCTCATTTACTCTTTAAAACACTAATATTCAATCTCTCTGGCTCTGTTTAATTACTTTCCTTAACATAACTTCTTTTTCCAAGTTGACCTTTCCTGGGCTTATCTACAGAAATGTGTTAAAACTTTTTCTCCCTCTACTCCATTTAAACTGCTAGACTTCATTCATTTGAATACGCATAAAAGGTGCACCAGGGTCTGTCATAGTTCACACGATGCCTTTGAATTAGCAGCCATAACGGTGTCATACTTGTGTGGAGATCCTCTGTTCAGAGTAAGTGATGACAGCCACCAGAATTAGTGTTAATTGTAATATGACACTCGCATTATACTCAGTGCTTTCTAGTGGTAAACTAGCATTAGTTCAGGTGCCTAAGAAATTCAGAAGCTGAGACACCACAATTCTTTAAAGAGAACAGCAGATCTGCCTGTCACATGCTGCCTTCTTCAAGACCTGTTGGTTCAAGAGTGAAGAGAATGGGGGAACACACACACACACACACACACACACACGCATCAACACAAAGTCACCATTAGATAACAAAGTCATCATCAAATAACAAATCTGGAAGACACTGAGCTTGCTCTTTCCTCTCTCCTGATTTTGTTCTTTTATGCAGCAAAGTAGTAGAGAAATCAAGGTTTAAATGACATTTAGTAGAGACTGAACTCCTGCTCCCTTTTTTCTGAAACACAGATAAAAAATTGTGCCTCTGTATTTCATACTGAGATGGTCTACAGCCTTGTCAGGAAGATAGGGGCTCAGAGCGAAGGAGAGGATCTTCACCTTGAATAGATCTTTCAGTGTTACGGTAGTTGGTTCACTTCTAATGGAAGGTAACCCCTTCCTGATGAGGTCAGAGTGGGGCTGGGTGAGTGATGGGAGACAATGGATAAAATGGACAGTTCTCCTGTTTCCTTGGACAGTGAGTCCTAGGCATAGAGAATACAGACAGACTTCTGCCTGGGACACATCAGTAACTTGAGACGTCCACAGCAATCATCTTCCCCTTTGTTTGTTTATCAAGGGAAGAATCAGGCCCAATTCATTTTCCCTACAAGACACCCATCTTGGTTGGAATGTGAAGAAATAGCAGATGAGAGGTCTTCCTCATCTGCCTTCCATTTTAGCCAGGTGACACGTGGGAAACTATAGTGGTCTTTATCCCAAAGTAGAATAACCTTGTGAGCCCACAAACATGATACGACCATGTTCGCTGGGAAATAAAAGAGTACTCTCCAACCTCCAAGCTTTAGCTCCGTTGTTCCTCTGATCCGTAATGTCTTTCTCTCCCTCTTCAAGTCCCACCATCCTTACAGGTCTTGTTAAGATTCTTCCCCTTCCAATAAGACTGCCCAGATTTCCCAATTTGGAGTTAATGTCTCACTTCTCCATACACCTAAGGCATCCAACATCTGTAAGTGTTTTTCTCAGGGCTCTTCCCAAGGTCAATTTGTATTTAGGTTATCTATGCATGAATCTGATTGGTTCACTTGGCTGTGAACATCCAGGAGGGTTATGAGTGTTGAGACTTTGCCTAATCTCAGTGACCACGTTTGGGGCCATGCCTGGCTGAAACGAATTCAGCCAAAGCTGCCCTTCACTTAACCTTTGGTCAAGCATCTCAACATTCCCGGAAAGGTTGTTATTTCCCACCTGCAAGCCTCTGCACATACTGTTCCCATTGCATGGAATTCTGTCTACTGAAAGGAAATCAAATCCATCCTTCAAGGCCAATGCCAAAGCCTCCTTAATCACATTGGCCCAAATAGCACTAAGTTACCACAGCCTTTGTTTATACCACACTGGTCCCTTAGCTTATCTACATTTACATTTTTTAACTACCCAACTAGATCATAAGCATCTACGTGGAGGGATCATGTTTTATACAATCCCTTATCCTCCATAGTGCTCAGCAGAATCTTGTTTGTGCATCACAAACATCCACTGTACAGTGAGTGAACAGACATTGATCGAATATTTACTTCAGGATCTCCATAGAAATTAGACAAGTATTGATAAATAAACTACTACAGTACTGGCAATAGTACTTCTACTTCTGCTACTACCATGATAATACTGTGATTACTAATATCCGTGTTCTTATTAGAATTACTATTATTTGAGCACTTACTATGTGCAAGGTAATTTGCTGAGCATATTACTAATATTATCTCATTTAATTCCCACAACAACCCTAAGGTAGCAACTATTAAGGTAGATGGTATTAATAGTCCATTTGTCTGAGGTCACAAATATAGTAAGTGAGAGAGCCTGGGTTCAAATCCAGGTCTGGCTAAGGTCAAAAATCATGTTCTTGCTTACTACATAATTTGTATCCAGCTTATCACTATTTAGAGGGTACTCAGGATGCTTGTGAAGGGTACTGTTACTCTGCCTGACTACTCACTCTGGCTCTCAGGTACAGGAATGAGGATTTGGAGTATAAAAGTGGTCCCATTCAGAGTTTGGAGACAAGGTGCCATCATGTGGAAGGTGGTATCCACCGGCAATGGACTTGGGTGCCATCTTTGCATGATTCTCTTTCGTGCAACTGTGTGCTTTTCACTTTTTAGAAGGACAAGAAAGCCCTCTCAGCCTCTTGACTCCCTCACTGCCATACTTTTCCTCAGTCCACGTGGTCAACTTGAACTTTAAAAGGGCTATTGCTTAATGCTTTGCAAGACAGACGTGTGACATTTCTGACTGCTCAGAGTCACCTGTTACTGCTCCCCTTCAGCCCTAGCCCATGGACCATCTTCTGTCTCAGGGAATAAACACCTTGGCCTCAGAACCCTGGCACTGCCATCATTTCATCTACCTCCAAAGCCCCGCACACAAGCAAACTCGGGGCCTCTCACCTCAGCTGTTCCACCATGTCAGTTATCACAGGCAGCGGGACAGCATTCCAGAGCCGGGTGGATTAACCTCCAAGATGACACTCAGTTTTAGCTTTAGCCTCCCTAAATCCTCAACAAAAACTTTAACAGCCAGCTCTGATTTAGGACCTTAACTGTAAATCTCCTCTCTTCTCACGTACTCACTAAAGGGATGAGTAGAATCAATTCAGACCTTTTCTAGTCAATTGTCTCTTATGTTTCCTGGAGGATTCAAGGTAGCAGGTAAGAACTTTCATCATCATGAACCTCAGTTAAAGGCAAGCCAAAAAAGAAACAAGAATAAAAGAAACTGGAGGGTGGGGAGAAACATTATTAATGCCTTCTTTTACATGGTAAGCACAGAATATGAAACATGGGTGGGATTTTCTGAAAATATGGGAAGCAACATCATTCATTTACAGAAAGCAAGCCAACCTGCTGGAATGTTAAAAACAGCGGTAACCGAATTTAGAGTCAATTCTTAGAGCCTGGTTGATTGGTGACGGAGCCCTGGCGTGAGAACAGATCTCCTTTTCACTCAAGTGAGGATCTGCGGGGGTATTTTCAAAAGTAAATAAATGGCCACAAAGAACAAAAAAGATCAGTAAAAAATTGAGTCTCTCAAGAACATCCCTGACAAAATAAACCCCATGTTTATGTATACTCCCTCAATTGGCCTGGGTCAGAAATCTCCTCTGCAACTTAAAACCAACTGCACAGGAGTGGAGAGAAATGTCTGGAATTAGCTTAGTCAAATGCTGCCTTAAATAAATGCTGCTCTGGTGCTTAACAAGATGCTAAGGCCAAAGCAGTTTTAGTTTGACCTTAGAAATTCCCACTGTCTTGCCATCATGCATCGCACTATCATTTTTTGTTGTTGTTGTTATATGGCATCTGAAATGTAGATTCCTCTTAAAAATTCCAGTTTAACATATTTTAAAATACTATCTAGCTTTTTCCTGATTATAAAAATTGAGTTATTGCTAAGAAAAAAGTTTAAATACTCAAAATAATAAATTAAAACCACCTCTATCTCATCTTTTCCCAATCTTTTCATGTATATATAAACTTTACAATGCTATATAGATTTTATATCCTTTTCTGGTGTCAAATAATCTTCAAAACGTGATTTTTTTTCACTCTATAATATTTCATCATATATAGTATTCAATAAATCTATTATTTGATTACTTTCAAGTTTTTGCTATTATAAATATACTTTGGTAAACATCCTTGTACATAAAATTTTGCCCACATATTTGAATATTTGCTTATAGTTTCCTAGGACAAGAACTGCCAAGTCAAAGTGGCATATTGTTTGAAAGCCAGTATAAATGTGGTTTCATTTGACAACGTTGACATGAGTCAAGGTAAATCGAGATTCAGCCAAACCAGGTTGGAGAAACTCTAAACAGTGGAGCTTGCTGTGCCCAGTGGTCCAAGAGTCTCCAGGCATCCATGTTTATAACAAACTAACTAACTAAACACAGAGGATATATTGCATATCCACAGGTCTAACCTGTTTCTCCCGCAGTCATAGAATGTGTGGATACCCAGGACAACATAGTCAACATCTGGAGTTATAAATAACCACAAATGGAGGTGGCCGAAGAGAAGCTCTCTATCTGCCACCAGTGCTCATGCTGGTATCACTGAGCCTGCTGCAGCGCTGAGAAAAGGATTCAACTAGAGCAAAGGAAGTCACATACTGAACATGGTCAGCGTTTCCACCAGGCCCATGCTCCCACCAAGATGCCATATCCAAGAGTAGGGTGAGAGAAAGCCCATGTTAAAAGATCTCTGCTTTGGGGCTCCGCCTGCCGATGCAGGGGACGCGGGTTCGTGCCCCGGTCCGGGAGGATCCCACATGCCGCGGAGCGGCTGGGCCCCGTAAGCCATGGCTGCTGAGCCTGCGCGTCCGGAGCCTGTGCTCCGCAATGGGAGGGGCCGCAGCAGTGAGAGGCCCGTGTACCGGAAAAAAAAAAAAAAAAAAAAAGATCTCTGCTTAAAAACTGAATGGAGTCATATGCTCTGGGAGAAATAGCATTCTTTGTAGAGTAGGCATCCTATTGTGAGTTAAGGCTTTTGGAAAAAGTCAAAGCAAGCGACCTACAATATGGTTATCATTTTCTTAAAATCATACCTGGAAACTGTTAAACAAGACCATCCCATCAGGAACAGTAGTCATTTGTTAGACTAACGTTCTCCAACAAGTGACTTTCTCCAAGACCGTGCCTCTGATTTCTGGAGCTATCTTGTTTATCTGAGACATCAGCCTCAAATATAACTGATATTATGATGCCTTCTCACTGTCTCATGGAACAAAAGCTACAACGTATGACCTGGCCTCCAGCAACGCAGTCAGCTCCATCTCATCCCTTGTCCCTTATGTTTCCCTATGCTACAAAACGATGTCTCCTAAACCCTCTGAGCTCTCTCAGGCCTCCTTAAATGCTCTTTCTTCCTCCTCACATGGACCTCCCACCCCTTCCAGCCCACTCCTGATCTAGAAGAATCCTTTGTAGCTCAAGAATTACCACAAACACTACCTCTCTGTCTGAGAAGCCTTCCCAAGTTCCTCTAGGCAGATATGCAATCTCCCACCACAGGGCCCCCCTGGCACATTCCTCCAGAACCATGTCTATCACATGACTGTGACTCTCTACTTACTTGCTGACCTCCCCAACTACACAGTAAATATCCTTGAAGATAAGAATCATGTTTTTTTCATCTCTGTATCCTCAGAACCTGGGACAGAGTTTATAAATAGGTGCTTAATTCTGAAAGAACAACAAGCATGTAGGTAGCATGATAAAATAATGGAGGTAGCATGGTAAAATGCTACCTACACCTGAGAAAGAACTAAGACCAGAGTAAATGAGCTGAGGACACCAGAACATTCTAGCTGTGACCTGTGTGGACAGAGCATCTTGACTTATTGTAAAGAACCATATGCTGGAATGTTTGCAAAATCAAATTGTACTAATGAAAAACATCCATAGTTTCATACTATGTGGCAATAATCTTAATATTCATGAAATGGGGAATATCATCTGTAATAAACATCAATTCTATAAAGTGTCATTGGTATAATCCAAACTTTTTCTTTGGTGCATTCTAAACATATTTTACATAAGTGATGCCAAAATGTCATGCTGATACTCGTGAACATGAAGTTCACTGGCAATAAATGTAGAGAATTCCCACAGAGTTACTGAGGGAGCAAATTAAACCCATTAACTTGGGGTTATCTTAGATATGAAGAGAGTACTGGTTATAAACCGTACAAGAGCTGATACTGAGGTCTTATAAAATCTCAAACACTCTCTTGTCTTTCTGATAAGGCAAAGAAACAAGGGGAACTACTGTAACACTGAGATGCTCACAGGCTGCAAGAATGAGCAAGAAATATAGGCGTTATCTAGTACAGCTTCCAGCCCAAAGAAGGAATCTCTTCTCCAATGTCCCAGCCAAATGATGCTCTGGCCATAGAACTGTCCTGGGAGATGGAGATGGACTGCAGAGAGGGGAAGGCTCTCTTCCCCTCATGGATTTGACATTCTAGTGTGGAAAAGAGACAAAAAGCAAGTTATTTTAAAAACCCACAAGTAAACAAGATAATGTCAGTTACTGATTAGAGCTATTAGAAGAGAAAAGATGAGAAGTGATTGCTGGTAGAAAGGGGGGAACTTTAAAGAAGGTGGTCAGGGAAGGTTTCAGAAATGATATTTTGGCTGAGACCTGAAGGATGAGGATGAGCCATGCCAAATTTTAGGTGAAGAGCATTCTTGCAAGTGCAAAGGCCACTGAAGAATAGTAAGTAAGGAAGAAAGTGATAAGAAATGTCCCAGAGGGAGCAGGATCTTTCAAGCTGTGACAGAAAGCACCCATTAGGGGGAGGCTGGCCTTCGCATCCATGCTGGACAGCTCTGTGAGGAGGCCCCCTCTTCCTGAGAACTGAATTCTCCTGTCATTCACCTTCAGGAATTTCAGTTGTAGCTTGGGCCCAGAGAACAACACCCAACTTTCTTCCTCAGGATAACCCTTAAATAATTTCACCTGGCCACTCTAACATCCCAGGCCTCTTTTCCAAATAAACAAACCTTATTCTTCTACCAACTTAGGACAAGATTCCAAATGCTTCACCATCCTGTTCATCCTTTTCCAAATACTCCCTCATTAGAAGACATCCCTCCTGAATTATGCCATCAGAACTAAGCAGGCCCCCACAATGTTAGGGGCAGTGAGCAGGTGGCTAAGATACGAAGTCAGACAAACTAGGTTCCAGTCTGGGCTCTACCACTTATCAGCTGTGTGGCTTTGAGCAAATCATTTAACCTCTCTAAGCCCCTGTCTTCTCATGCATGAAATGAGAATTAATATACCTACCTGGGAGGATTAAATAAGAGAATATATATATATATATATATATATATATATATATATATATATATATATGTAAAGTCCAAAGGGCCATAAATGGCATGTAGCAAATGCTCAATAAAGTTTACTATTATTATTTATTATTATTTTTATTATTATTTTGTGTGTGTGTGGTACGCGGGCCTCTCACTGTTGTGGCCTCTCCCGTTGCAAAGCACAGGCTCCGGATGCACAGGCTCAGTGGCCATGGCTCATGGGCCCAGCCGCTCCGCGGCATGTGGGATCCTCCCCGACCGGGGCACGAACCCGCGTCCCCTGCATCGGCAAGCAGACTCTCAACCACTGCGCCACCAGGGAAGCCCTATTACTTATGATGATGATGATGATGATGATGATGATGATGATGATGATGATGATGGGACCTCAGTCATTCTCCATCTTGGTCTAAAATCTGTATTTGTTCGAATGCAAGTTAAATACACATTTGTTCTTTTTTTGCTTTGTTTTGTTGTGTTTGCATTAGGGATCCAGGGAATGGGCTGGGGTTAGGAGCCATGTGAATGTAGACTGGACCTTTTCCCCCTATGTCTTTTGTATATAATACAATAGCCCTAATCTGATCACAGTAACAAAGAAAGAGCCATAAAGAGCTAAACCATGAAACTGGGATGCTTCTAGATCCCAGTTACTGTAGGAAATATAACCCTGTCCATATGACTCAGATCATGCTGCATATACTGAACAGTGTTTGGGGATCACCTTCCCGGGACTAGAGAAAAGTCTCATCCACCTTTTCAGTCTTCATCAGAGCCCACACATCAGTCCTCAATAGATACTGCTAAGCGTGAAGGAAGGGGGAAGTCAATTAAAGGTCTACGTAGACTCAAAGGATCACATTTGCTCTCAAAGCTCTCAAAGGAACCCAAATGAAACATATCATCAGCACAGAAACGGAAGCTCAGAAAGGTGAAGGGACTGGCCTAGAGCTGCACAGCCACCTTGGCTCAACAATGGGACTCTTAATTAATCTCTTCCCAGAATACCATCTTGAGCAAACCAGTCACAGACCTGAATCCTGGACAGGTCCTCTGTCCTCCTTCAAAGCCTTCCAGCAGAAATGTCCTATGAGGCAGAGAGAGTTGGATTTCCCCATTTCCATGGTGTGTATCCCTAGCTCATCTGAACTCAGAGTTCCTTAGGGAGTAGAAAGTCAAGGCTGGCATCCTCCAAAGCTGCACATCTCTCTCACCTAAGGAACATCATCAGTTTTCTCTTGTCACAACGCTTCCAGCCTAATATTTGACAGCTCCGATAGGGTACTGTCCAAACATTTATTAAAACATTTTAAATGATGAATATATCCAATTATTACTATTAATGCAGCTAATACTGACTAATGAGGGGGAAACGCAGGAGCTGGTGTCCCGCAATTCATTACCCCTGCCTTGTCAACAATTCAAAGCCCGAAACCTAATCATCCATACCGGGCCCTGTTATATTTCACACGTCACTTTTAATAAGTCACTCAGTGCCTATAAATTAATGTAACATGTCGGCATTTATGAGTGCGGCTTTGTCACAGTTAACAAATGATGTTCTGGGCCAGTCTACAACAGCTAGGCAGTGACGAATGATGGAAGATGATTTCTTTCCAAACTATAAACTATACACTGGGGACACCAGTAATACATACACACACACACACACACACACACACACACACACACACACACACACATATAGCTACATATTACATACATCTAAACACACACAGACATATCCACACAAACTAACAAGGCACACAGACACACACACAAACACAAATGTGGAATAAATGTGATGCATAATTTGTGGTGAGGAGCTGAGTAATAACCCCCGTTCTTTCTTCTCCAAATATTAAACATGCAGCACTGGAAACCATGACAATCCCATAAATGTGGTCAATGTCAACTTCAAATTTGTTTTAAGTTCTGGTCTATCACTCCTGGCCAGGTTTCAAGACAACCTGACATCTTAACTAATAATGAAACCCCAGTGGTGTTGATGAAAAGGGGAGGGTCGATGTGATGCCAAAAATACCAACAGTTAGAGGAAGGGTCTGCATTTTTATGGCAAAACTGATGGTCATTTGGTGTTTGGGTGGGGGAAGGTACTTATTTACTTCTAAACAGACCTGAATAATTTATAATCGCCTTCTAAGCCATGACTTCATATTTCACAAAATCATTAGTAAATAATTTGGGTGTACCTTGACCTTCATATTTGTCATCTAATTCAAGATTCAAGAAGAGAGACGATGTTTCTTTAACTGGTGTCCCTTTTTCATTACTTTGCCCATGTCCAAGGCAGCTCTGGCAATGAGGGAAGAGCCGGATCCTCATAAATATGGGTTGAGCACTATACACAATGATAAAAGTCCGGGGCACAGAAGACCAGGGGTTTCCGTGGGAGTCAGTCTACAGTCAAGATTGCAGCTTTGAGAGCTGAGTCCTTCGTGCAGACGACATCTCTCTCCACCTGCCTTGATTTTGGAAAAATGTAACTCTCCATTTTTTGACGAGTATTACAACTTGCATATGGTTAGATTTTTTTATGTTTTTCTTTCTCCATGACATCCTATCTAAACCTCAGAAACTAATTGTCATAACATTAAAATGAACAAAACTGGAAAAATTATGTACTTGCATAGTTTGGAATGGATCCTACAGGGTCCTCATTATGCCTCCGCTTTGACATGTTTCCAAACCATTATCTCTCAGAACCCATTTCCACTTATTTTTTTCTACTTGCTTACAAGATTCAGAAGATACCATTATACCTGACTATACAAAGCCTACAAAAACTTTTTCTAAAAATTTCCCCCTGAAGGCACAGTTATATGTGTACATTTATATCTGGGAATTCTCTATGTGGTTTTTATCCCAAGGCTTTAGCTCAAATCCAGTAGCCAACATTTACAGTACAGATGTTCAAGAAGCAAGCAAACAACAACAACAACAACAAAAAAGGCTTCCATAAATGTTTTGCCATATTCCCCTACTCTACCATTAAATTAATAGTAATAAATAAGAGCTTTAACTTGAATGTCTAGACTAAGATTCATATTTTATAAACTCAAAGTTTATAAAGACTTTAATTTTGGGTGTGGCTTGTATCCTTCTCATCGGGATACAAGAAACATTAGAGAGCTAAACATGATGCTTTTTTTTTTTCTTAAAAATATCACTCAGAAATGTAAAGGAAACTAAGATAAGCACAGCAAAAATGTCCTCGTTACATGTTTATTACAAAAGAGAGTTGCACTTGGTCTGCTGGGGACCACATTGGCCAATTTGTTTCCCTGGGGTCTGGGACTGTCTAGTTCAAGTGTTAACACCCTTCACACACCCTAAACGAGTAGAGAGAAACTGTCAGTGATGCAAGGGCATTGCTCTTTTGTTATTTTTAAATTGGGCAATGTCTGGTGCTCAAGAAAATGGTTTCAAAGTACGGTCTGGGGTCACATACAACACAGCCAACTGGAAGGACTAGTGCACAAAGTTGTGTGATGACTTGGTGTCCCCAGTTTCCTGATGTTTGCACAACTTTTGGGCAGTAAAGATGGTAAAAATGCTGCACCGCAGACAAGAGCCATGGCAATACCTTGCTGGGGGCAAGGGGTGGGGATGGCATAAGCAAGACTGGAGACATTTGCAACATGTGTGGTGTTGAAAGCATTCACTTGTAACCTACTCTTGAAAAGATTCAAAATAACTTCACAAAACCAACTCAAAGTGACCAAAAGAGGTTTTATGTTCCCTCGACAAAGAGAGCTGGGGAAACAAAAGAAGGATGATGTGTACTCTTCCTTGGGAAGCCAAAAGAGTGAGGCATTCAACTATTTCTCCTTCCAGGGCTGGTGTCTTCTGGGGTGTGTCAGAATGAAAAGGCACTTGGGTGTTTGGGTGTGTGTATGTGTAAAAATGAGGCAGAAATAGAAGACACTAAAATTTTAGGCACTGTGTGGAAAGAAATGCAGAACGCCGTCTGCTCTGGCCGCTCTATAAAGATATCAACCCAGGAGGAGACAGCTGAAAAGCGCTTTTCCCAGCAGAGGTCTTCACAAGGGGCAGCAAAACCCGCAGGGAATAGGGACAATTTGCATAACAATATGCTGTTGCTTATCTGGGGACCCAAGGGATCGGATCCTCATAGAGAAAAATCCACAGTTCTGAGTCCAGCCCAATGTAGAGACGGACATTGGTGTTCAGTTTGTGGGGGCAGAGGAGGGAGGATGCGCCCCCCCCTTCAACATTACTTTGTCACAGAAAATCAATGAGACCCTCATGTTTCCTCTTCTCCAAAGCATTTGTTTTTCTATATTGGTGGTGGGTGGTGTCCTTTTTCTTTTTCCAGCTTTGGTACAGGTCCTCATAGGCACTTCCCATACTCCCTCCTCCTCCTAACTTTTGTTGTTTGTTTTGTTGTTATCTTTGGGGACCCACCTAACTCCAAAGTTTCCCCATTCCCTTTTTGCTTCACTATCCTGCCTTTTCATCCAGGCCAGTGACTTGGACTGGTACGTAGGAAATTCAGTTCTCCATCTTGTGAACTTGGGAAGATTACCTTTATTCTTTCATGAAGATGAGTGGAGAGTCCACTCTCTGCTGCTCTAGGGGATACCAGTTTGCTTGCCATTCTTTTGAATGTAAAAGAGGCATGTTTCAGGGTGATATTTATTCCTGCTGTCTTGTTTTGGGAACCAGGTAGGGAGGCTGTTGAAGAAAGCCAAGAAAATCCAGAGAATGCAAAATTCTAATTCCACGAAATGCCAAATACTCATAAAGAGGAGGATTTCATGTTCAAAGCTGCTACTGTTTATCAACAACCAGTCCACCCGGTGTCAACACAAAGTTTTTTTGCCAAAGCACCTTGGCAAGGGCTAGATATAGAGGGCCTGAAAGAGAAAAGCACATGTCCTCCACTCCAGCTAAAGATGAAGTAGGGGCTTCCCTGGTGGTGCAGTGGTTGAGAATCCACCTGCCAATGCAGGGGACACGGGTTAGACCCCTGGTCCGGGAAGATCCCACATGCCGTGGAGCATCTAAGCCCGTGCACCACAACTACTGAGCCTGCGCTCTAGAGCACGCAAGCCACAACTACGGAGCCCATGCGCCATAACTACTGAAGCCCGCAGGCCTAGAGCCCATGCTCCGCAATGAGAGAAGTCACCGCAATGCGAAGTCCGCATACCACAACGAAGAGTAGCCGCTGCTCACCGCAACTAGAGAAAGCCCGCGTGCAGCAACAAAGACCCAACACAGCCAAAAATAAATTAAAAATAAAATAAATAAATTTTAAAAATAAATAAATATAATAAAGATGAAGTAACATTTAGCCATATTACTAGAAATGTGGTGTTCAGAACCGAGGTGATATGAAGATTCTGCTCGACTCTCCAAAGTGCTCAGTACACCTGGAGTACCACATCATTTCTGGATGTCATAATTTAAGATATAGACAAAGAGAAAAGTTTAACAATGAGAAGCAATAAAATTTCATTTAGTACCTACTATAGACCCTGGATGATGGTAGACATTTTCAAATAGTATTACCATTTTAATTATGAGAAATCTGAGGCTTAACCACAGAGCCATGACCCCACGGCAAGGTAAGTAGCTCATCCGGAATCTAAATTGACATCTGACTGACCTAATGGTCTAGCTCTTTGCACTCATGTATGTTTAGCATAGAGTGGTCAAGAGGTCAGAGGACTCAATTCAATGTCACAGGGAGAAAATCTGAAAGATATTAGACACTTAGTCTAAAAAGAGAGAAGCGTTATCATTAAATTTCAAGTCTATTTTTCTTTATAAAGGTAATAGAAGCTCATTAATGCAAATTTAAAAATACTCGAAAAATAATAAAAATCACCCAAAGGCAAATAAATAAATAAATAAATAAAAGAGAGAAGCCTTGATGAGGCAAGAAAGCTGTTTCAAAATATGTGAACCATTTGCTCTGTGGCCGAAGCAGCAGATCTATTCTTTAAAAGTCCATAAGACAGAACAAGGACCAAAGAGTGAACATTTCATCAAGCAGATTTCTCTTCGACAGAAGGAAAGAATGCTCTAAGGGTGAGATGGGCTACCTTATGAGATGGTGGGTTCCCCATCACTGTACGTGTTCAAGAAAAGATCAGACACCACTTGGCAGAAATACCAGGGAAGTGAGGGGCTTATCGAGCTGGTCATTCATTTCACTTCAAGTCATATGAGTCTAAGACCAGCAGAAGCTTGGAGAGTTTTAACCTGTGACATGCAGATGGCTGCTGAAAACAGATTAAGATATCAGAGTCAAATATCAGAGACTTTGAAAGAACAAAGTTCTACAATTCTTCACGACCTTCCTCCCTTTTTTGATTAAATAATGTTCTAGATATGCTTTGACTATCTTGGAAAAATGCCATTCAACTGCATTAACACAACTGTTGCTAACAGATATATTTACATAACAGAACAGAATATACAGAACAATCAGAAGAGGGAGGAAATAGTGAGAGTCCTTCCTACATATGGTCACATGTCTATGGAGGCAGAAATTAAAAGTGTTCAATAAGCAGTCTTGTTTAAGTTATGACAAATGATGTTCTGACTTCCTAAGGGGACCAAAGATCTGAATTCCATCACCATAGATGTGAACAGTGAATGATGGATCCATAAAAAATTAGTACAGATTGCTTGGTGGACTTACTGAATGACACATGGTTCACTGGCAGCAGAGTTGGGGCCACAACCTTCCTCAGACCTGGCCTTGAGGTGCAGGACATTTTTCTACAACAATGCACCAAATTCATCCTTTTAAAACTGAAGTCAAGAGGGATGAGATATGGGGATATATGTATACATATAGCTGATTCACTCAGTTATAAAGCAGAAACTAACATACGACTGCAAAGCAATTATACTCCAATAAAGATGTTAAAAAATAAAATTGAAAAAAAAACCACCAAAACTGAACTTCAAGGAATCACAAGGCCCGAGCTTGGAATAGTCAGAACCAATGGGATAAAAGCCTAAAAGAAGAAAGACTGTTACCAGAGCAGGTGCAGAGGTGCTTGGTGGGATTGCAGCCGTGGCTTTCCAAAACACAAAACCTTGGCTGAGAAAATTTTAAAAATGCCTCACCACTCAATTCTGTTGCTAAAACGCTAACCAGTAGCCAGGAGGGACAGTCATCCCAGCCTCAAGATAGTCTTAAGCCTCTTCTGCCTTTAGACAAGACTCCCCTATCTACCCAAATAGAAAGGTTTTGGTCTTTTCTGATTCTAAGAAATTAGAAGACATTCCCATCTGAATTTAAAAAATTAATTTTAAAACCTGCTTAGCATACAATTCAGTCTTTTCAAGTGAATTGCCATGAGCTCCTAAAGAACTATATAATTTATTCCTCAGCCACCCCTCAGTGTACAGACATAGGCATTTACTCCACAGGATACACTGAGCAGATGAAACAGTAATCTAATTTCATCTTCAATCATACTTCACTTTTCTGTGTGTAAATTTTAGGGAAATATTAGTTAATCAGAGCCCTGCTATCCAGCACTAATTCAAGCACAATGGAGACGTGCTAAGCCACTAGACATGCCAGCCGCTGTCCCTGGGCACAGGCCAGAAGTCTTCCAGAGCACATTCTCTTTAGATAACAAAACAAGCTAATATTCTGGCTTTATTGAGAAATGTAGCTTGTCCAAGGGCTCTTCTATAAAAAATTACACTGATTTCCTACACTCCTATCAACATTAATCTATAAGATCCACTGTGGTTTACGACAACCTCTCTGAGCCCTAAAAGCCTTCATTCATTAACGATAGTCAATTTTACCCCGGCACTGTCTTACTATGGTGGAAAGGGGACTCCTGCACCATTAGAAAACATTTTTATCCATAAAGGTGGATCCTCATTAACAAAGAAAAAATTGAATAGCACCCTATTTAGTTAGTAGAATTTTACTGTCTAAAAACAAAGATAGAAAAAAAAAAAGCCTTCATCTCACCATCATATCAATTTCTCTTTTTGCCCATCACTCAATCTTATCCTTCTCTTTGGCTCTCCTGAATCCCTAGCTCTCTGGAACGATTCATCACTGCCTTGGCATGATCCGACTGTCCTCTAAACTTCAATCATTCATAAAAGCACTTTCATATTTTTTCGCCATTTTTACATATTACCTCTAATAGTATTTATTTAATACTTTATGGATATTGACTCACCTCTTTTTTACTCCCAATAAATTTATTTTTAAATGACACTTTTGTATTACCATTATGAATGAGAACCAATGCCACTTGCCTTAAATAAAGGGAAGTAATACAAATAAAAGTCAATAAAAACAAAACCAAAAATATTAGCTAAACTTTGGCTAGATACTGTTTCCTGCCAAAGCATATTTATTCAATAGGGAGATGAAGCAAGTGTGAGAGAGGTGTTAAAGACGGATTAGCACCAAACTGATACCTTGGCCCAGTTAGAAGGACTAAAAGAAATTTTACATGGAATTATTTCCTCCTTACCTGATTTAGCGTTATTAAAAGCTAAGTTTGGGTACCACTTAAAAATCGTCTGGCTGCCAACTTAAAATCATCCCATGTACCAGCAGCAGCCTGCAGGTATACTTGAGAAATAGTGAGTCAGCTGATACAGGTGTGGGAAATGCACATCACACACAGGAAGGAGGGCAACCTGTGTGATGGAAAGAAGGCTGGAGGGAAAAGATTGATCAGGTGTGGGAGAGGAGATGGAGGAAGCTTTGCTACATGATTTGTAAAGAGTTGGAAGTTCCTAAACCAGCAGAAAATTCATGAGTTTTCCCTGGTGGAGGAGAGAACAAAAATATATCAGCAGTAGGTTATGAGCTGCCATGAATTTCTCTGTTTTTCATCTTTAAACATGGAAAATGATACTGAAATACTAGAAAAGTACATTCTGTGGTAAATCTGGCTTTTGATATTGATTAACATTAGCATGTACTTTTGAAACTAAATTACACACAGAAAGAAAGAGAGAAGAGATACAACCACCATATCGTCCCACCCTAGAATAAACTTCAAAACAGTATGATGTATGTGGAATAGAGATCAAGTTGGCAGAAAAGGGAAAGGAGCATTAGGAAGGTAAAATAAATAGGTGCAGAGAAACTGTCACACAACCAAATTGAGAATCAGTATTTAATTAGGGACAGCAAGCTTGAAAGCCTCCTTGTAAATGTCTACCTAAACCAACCCCACGTTGGTTAACACTGAGACATACAAACTGATCAATAGTACAAAACAAAAGGTCTCAGGTATGCATGTAGAGTCATACATCATTTCAATAAATTATGCTGTGTGTAAAGACAGGTTTTTTTTAGAACAATCATTCTGGGATCAAGAGCTAAATCATTTCAGCCACATCTTGATTTCTGCAAAACTCGGCAGGAATTATGAGGCTTATCAGCTTCCTGACAATTAGCATATTATAAATACAAAAATGATATATTAAAGGGAGAGGAGGAAAAAAAGGCCAGCGTTTTACACCTACAGTAATATAATTCCACTACTTAATGCAAAGTAACAGGCCTCAGAGTGTTTGGGATCCTCTCGTATGGTGTTATCTTCTCTATCAGTAAATGAGACTATGTGAACAGTACAACCTATAAATAATTCAAGGCCTGAGATGGCAATTATAGAACCATGCACAACTAGCATGAATATTTTATGAAGGCTAAAACAGCGCTCAGAATGAATCATGGAGAGATGAACACAGACACACACACAGACACACACACACACACACACACACACACAGACACACACACACACACACACACACACCAGGCAGTTGTGGCCAAATTGTATTCCAAGACAAGGCTTCTCTTTGATCCCTGGCACACCTTTGTTTTACAGAAACAGTGCCCATAGTTATATATTTTTCCTTTCTCGAATTTATTTCTTAAAATCCAAACACAGAGGAATGGAGGAGCAGACTTGCCAATAGGGTAGAAGAGCTTGAAGTAGAGGAAGAACAAGCCATTTTTAACCCGAACTTGTGCAGAGAATTCTGAGTGATTTTTTTTTTTTTAACCTCTCCAAATGGACTCTACAAAAACCATAGAGTTCCAATGCATCACAATTGAAACTGAAACCAGTATCACTTCTTTGTGACTCAAGAAAGAACACATACTACACGAAAACTTCCCTGGTATAAATAAGCTTTTATTTCTAATTATTCCTTGAGGAATACCTGTAATCCCGGCTTTCACTACATTTATAAAACAAAACAAATATTACTGAGCCATAAGCCTGAGCAAACAAGGTACTATATTTAAAGAAGAAGCCCAGATGTCATACTTTACTAGGAAATGAGCAAAACCACAAGTCCTGTGCTGCTTCTGTAACCAAAGGATGTGCACAGCTGAAAAAAATGAAATCATAAGAATTCATGTCCTGTCCTGATTTCTCTATGCAACGTACTTGCACTATCTGAATAAGAGTTAATATTCATTTGAATTTTGCAGAGATTAGTATTCATCTTTTTCACCCATCTCTTATTTACACATACCCAGATAATATCCATGTGGTTAGAAAAGCACTACTGCCTTCCTTGAGTCAATTTTGCATAATCCACTTTCTTAATTACAACCTAAAACTTTTCAGGCTTTTCCCAGTTCCTTCATACAAGAGCTCTAGATTTCTGATACTTTTGGTATGAATGTGGGCATTTTTCACCTGATTACAACAAAAACAATGGACCTTGAGAACTCTAGGACCTCATTATAGGAAAGAACTTCAGAGATCATCTGGCCCAACTCCTTCACTTTGCAGATGAGAAAAGTTTAGCAGCTAAAAAATGTTCCAGAGCAGCGGTCCCCAACCTTTTTGGCACCAGGGACCGGTTTCATGGAAGACAATTTTTCCAAGGCCGGGGTTGGGGGGTCGATGGTTCAGGCGGTAACACAGGCGATGGGGAGTGATGGGGAGCGGCAGATGAAGCTTTACTTGCTGGCCCGCCGTTCACCTCCTGCTGTGAGGCCCGGTTCCTAACAGGCTGGTACTGGTCCATGGCCCGGGGGTTGGGGACCCCTGTTCTAGAACATCTTCAATATCACATGATTAGTTGAAACACTAGGACCAACAATAAGATATAAGAATATTGGCAACAAAAAGAATCAGTAACAACATCAGGTATTTACAGAGAGCTTGCAAAAAGGCAGGCACTATGCTTTGCAGGTTCTGTCTCCATTAGCCTCTCAATACCTCCAATGGGTAAGTACCATTACTGTCGCCATTTAAAGATGAAGAAACAGAGGCTTCAACAGGTTAAGAGTATCTTCTACCCTCAATCCCATGACCCTTCCCATTGGCCGTACTCTTCAGCAAGCTACTGCTGAATTCTCTCCTTAAGCCTCAGCTATGAGAAACTTTAGGACATAGAACCATTGATTTTTACCAGAGACTTCCTAAGTGTGAGACACAACGTGTTCCATCTTACTGTACCTGCTGCTGTGTCAGACCTCCGAGGGCAAAAAAAAAAAAAAAAAAAAAAAGGAAGTTGCTATAACCTGCACCACAAGAATGTCAAGAAAAACAATACCTTTCCATAAAATATCTGGCATTCCCCTATTATTCAGTTTTAAAGGTCTGGGCCACTGCTCCACTGGGTGTTCCCCTCGTGTTGGATTTGAGGCATAACTATAAAGCCCAAAGCTATAAATTGAGACACCACCTACCACAGCAGCCGATAGGCAGGCTAGTATTGTGTTTTAATAGCCCTCTTTGGGTTTTATTAACACAAAGGAAATAAAAGTTGTATGATTCTCCCTCTCTCCCTGCTCATGCCCAGTTCTGGATTTTAGTATCAGGAGGACAGCACCCGCAGGTCGTTTTACACTAGTGCACTAATCTGGTATAAACAGAATTATCCTGTTTGCTATTTTCTTTTAGGTACTCACTCCAAAATATGCGTGGCTCTAGACCACAGTTCAGAGAAATACACCGTGATGTTGTAAAAGTGTAAGGAATAAAGTAAACCATCGGCTTTTGGCACATACTTCCTTTAAGCCTCTCCCTGTGCCACCTCCTTTTCCCACTGCACCCAGATTTCACTTCAGAGCTTCCATCCCACACTTCCCAGCCCAAGCCTGAGAAGATGTTCTGAAAAGGAAACCCAAGTAACTGACTAAAAACCACTCTCTGGACCCTTGCCTCTTTTCTTCCTATAGACTCTCAGTAGCTGGACTGTCATTTATTATTTACATGCACCTGAATGGGTTAATCTTTTCTTTTCTTTATTTTGACAACCATGTTTATCTTTCAAAAAGGCTAGCAGAGGCGCAGTGTGGCACTGCAGTGCTAACTGCTAACACATGGGCTGTGCTGCATCTCGGCAAAAATTTCTTTCATACTTGTACAGCTACCTCCGCCAAGATCAACACCATGAGTTTGATTTTCTTCATCATGAATTGACAGCTTATTTATCTCCATGGAAGAACTTTTTAAGCCCTTTAGTCACCCAGGCAACTTAGGAGGCATTCAGCTGACTGTTCAAAAATATTATTATAGCTTCATAAGAAACAGAGACTAAATAATTTCATTCCGATTAGGCTGTTCTCCCTTTAAAGAGACATTTTGGTGACCCTGAGTTATGACGATGACCAAATACTACAAACACATGTGCACACACCCCCTTTCTAATTGATACTTTATTTCGAAGACCTTTTTAGACCTAAGTCTATGCTGCAAGTACAAAGTTTGGCGATGATACACTCTTTTCCATGGATTCCCTTTCCAGTAATGCTCAGGAAGCCTCATTAGAATAATTAGAAAAGAAGTCATTTCCGTTTGTCATATCTTGCTATGGAAATAATAGCTTCAGATGCCCGTAAAACCAACAAGAAATAGAACTCAAATGCCAACCCCTGAGTCACAGTGGAAAAGAACATAACCCCACGTGGCTGCTGTATGGAACCCAAACCAAGTGCAACTCTGTCAGGCAGCTCTCCCTTCCAGAGGGAGTTGCTGCTGCTCCTGGAGGAAGTTTAAACAAATGTGCAAGCAGAAAACAACCCAGAAAATACTAATAAATTGAGTACGCAAATGCGGAATCCCAAAAGTATTTTCACTAGTCATAACTCACCTGCAATTTTCCCACTAAAATGAGGAGCATATTGACCTGCTATCGGGTGGGGACAGATTTGTATGTATAACTCTCAGCAAAGAAAACTGTAAATGAGACATTTACAACTCTCTCAACAGAGAGTTGAGAGAGCCAGGTTTACTGGATAGATTGGAGTGATTTCTGACTACAGAGCCTCCCAAAGTCTTAGCTGGTGCCCCAATTCTCTACGAGAATATCTCCAATTAAGACACTAGTTTCTGGTATTATGACTTCCACATAACAATAGCCACAAGAGAAAATATTTACTGCATGCATACTGTGGGCCAGGTGTCCTGCTACATATGCTTTATCTCATTTTATCTCATTATGTCATTTCATCCCCACAACAACCCTATAATGTAGGTATATACTATTATTGCCTTCATTTTTCAGTGAGGAAGCTGAAGCTCAGACAAGTTAAATAATTTGCCCAAGAGCACCCATTTCTACTATTAGCCAGCCTAAATTTCTTCCCATACTCCAAGAATCCAATAAATGGAAGAAAAACATAGATTCCCATCATTACAAATCTGAAACTAAAACACAGTTTTTTCTGTCCAGTCTATATTCCATGATTCATTCTTTCTGGATTTCTACCATCCTTTCTGCCTTGTTATGATCAGATATGTCCCTTCTGTTGCCTGAATGTTTTGTGTGTAAATATCTGACTAGGAGGGTTGGTCTGTACAGTATGAAACCAGGCACTTAAATGATATCAATGGTCATAATGGTGAACATATAAACTGGAGGCACCTCATATGTCTTCAATGTGGTCAAAAAACATTCAGTCTTACTTAGCGCTTGTAAGTACACACACCCAAGGGAGAATTGCATGCATCAAGGTGAGTTTGGCAAAGAAGCTGTCCCGAGAGAGGCAAGTTCAAGTGGCAATGCCCTTGTGTACTTCTACCTGAGTATTAATGAAATGGAGAAAAGAAAGACACAGAACAAATATTACAGAGACCCAACAGGAAGAAGCTTATGTAGAAAAGCACATCACATGAATGGCGAGGCTGAGAAAAATAAAATCACGTTCAAAAGTTGCAGGAAGTTTGATTTTATTAATGAAGAGAGAAAAAAACAGAGAGGAGGGCAATCTAGCACTTGATCAGCGCCAGTGGTTCTACAATGAGTTGCGAATAAGAATAATTCCTACGGTCTCAATAAGATTGTGAGACACTTGAGGGCAAAGACTGGGCCACGTGCCTTCTTTTCTCTCTCCTGAACGAGGCTCCCTGGAACATTAGGGCAGGAAAGGCAGTTAGAGATTCCACGGTACAATCACCTCGTTTTACACACGAGGATATGGGGGTGCGGATGGGTTCAATGACTGTCCCCAAATCACATAACTAACTAGTGACAGGAAGCTCAGCCACCAACAAGAATCCAGGCCTGTTGACTCCTTACCCTGCACACTTTTCAGACCGCCCTGCTGCCTCGATAAACACTCCCAAGCTCTGGGGGCTCTGAGAAAGGACAGAAGAGAGGGTCTGGTGTACCTCAGGAGTACAGAGGTCCTCCACCACACTGTCCCTGGCATCCAAGCCTTGCTCAACAGGGTTTCAAACAAGAGAAACTCCAGCTTTGGAAAAATGGGTAAGGATACCGTGAAAGCTCAAAGTTAACGATCTTTAAATGAGGAGGGCTACTTGGAAATGTGGAGGAAAGAAAAGTTTGAAGGATTTATTATCAGTCTGGCCATAAAGACAATTAGGTAAGATGTAACACATGCTGTTTGTAAATATACACATTTGTATATTGCCACGCTTGTATGCCCAGGGCTGTATTAACATATGTACATATTTGTTCAACAGAATCCTTCAAAGTCCTCTCCCTTAGAGTCACTTTCAGACATTTCTCAAACATGATGCAGATCAAAGTGCAATATACAAAGTCAGGTAATGTCCCCGGCACCAAATTAAAATAGCTAACTGGCCAACAGATGGCAGCTAAAGCAAATCACTTGCCGATTTAAATAAGAACAGCATTCGGTTCAGTTGCGCACATTTTTCTAGACAGAAGTTGACTGCTAAATGAAATCAACTTCAGGGCCCAGTTGCTTGTAGTATGAAGGGGAAATTACAAAAAAACAAAAATGCCTCCTTTGTTCCTGGAACCTGGGGTGATTCACAAGCACGGACATCCCCAGGTCTCCTGATTTTAAATCACTAAGGTAGAAATGTCATTCACCCAGGAGATTATTGATTAAAATAAAGAACAGGAATGTTTTCTGCCTGAACCTCACTTCTGCCGGCAATGTTACATCGTTTAGATACTGAAAGGAAAGAAGAGGGGGAAAACAAAACAGCAGAGAGAGGAAGGTTCAGAGCAGTCACATACTAGGAATAAATAACACAAAGAAGCTTTCTGGCCTGAGGATAGAGGCAGAGGTTGGCATTATTTTACATTAGAAACACTTCGTATTCAAAACGGTAATTGATAGCAGTGAAGTGTTGGGGAAAAGAGCCACTTGCGCGCAGGCAGCCTGCCCTGCCAATCAAACTCAACCTTTCTTTGAATGAATAAAAGCTTCATTGCCCTATTATGCTGATACAGTCAGACAGGACTAAAGTAGCCTGTTTGTCAAGTTTATGTGCACTGCCCCAAGCTACTTAGATTCTGACGCTTAAATAATTCCCTCAAAATCGGCCATGATTTTGGATACAGTTCTCTTTCTTTAGCAGCACAGTACAAATTTTACCTTGGAGTTGACCGCCACTGGCTAAAGATGGGGGAGGGGGCCCAATTCTCCTTCGTTTTAGTAGCAAGAGGGCATTTGGCTGTCTTTTGTTTAGAATCCGCAGCACTGAAGTGTTCCGCACAGTGTGTGTGTGTGCTGCGGGCTGTCTGAAGCCGGCAGGCATTTGCCAGATTCTGTATTCCCAGCTCTACAGGAAGTCAGTGTAGAGAAGTGTCTCCATCGCCTCTCTTGTCATCAGGGATTTGGGGTAAATAGCACCAAACCTTGCCTGCTACTAAGTGATCAATGAACACTGAAGAGCCTGGGGGTACACTTTTGCTTCCTAGGTCCCAATCCTTCTCTGCCTGTAGCACCACATCAGTGCTCTGGGCACCAGAAGGATCGGAAGGTTATACAGCGCCCCCGTACCAGCAATGCAGGAATCCTGAGGAGGGTCTTTAGACATTGAGGGCAGCAGAGGCCCAGGAGAGCTGAAAAGGAATCTGTCCCCCCTGCCTTCACAGGCCTATGTGCCCTTGCCTTCCCAGTTGCCTCTGCTTAAAAATGCATGTGACAAAACTGCTTTGTATTTGCAAAGAAGGAGTCGTGGGTAACAATGAACAGCAATTGGGTTGGAAATAGATTTATCAGGCTTCAAGGATTATTGTTTGCTGAGAGATGGTACACACATTACTATTTCACAGTTCAGCTATGACATTATTAACCTACTGTGCAAGGATTTTATTGCCAGATTGGTCCATTTATCAAAAATAAGAGAAACTCAAAACCCCATAAGGAAGTTAACATTTCAGTCAGCCTTGGCTTTCACTTAACGCCATTAATCTATCTATTTACATAAGAGCAAGAAATGTTCATTTAGTAACGTCTCTCCGTTTGGTATAAAAGCTGCAAGATGGTACTGGATGCAAGCACGTGAATGTCATGCTCATTGTCACAGGAAAAATGAGTGTCTTCTCCTTAAGATGAGTTGGAGTCCCCAGAGCCTGCCACATGTTCTGGGTTGCCATGTGCTAGAAGCTTGGTGCTCAACCAGCAAAGGGCTAAATCCAAGTATTGGAACATTTAAATGCTCAAGCTGGAAAGAGAGGTGTGGAGAAAGGTGGACACTCTTAATTCTTTTGTGACAATACACAGACAAAGATATACCAAGTTTCTTAAATGAAAAAAATTCTTATCCAACCTTAGCACAGCAAAGCGCCCTTAGAATAAAAAAGGACAGGAAAGTGGTAGCAAACAACTCAATAATTCATAGAGATGCAATTGATTTTGGACTACAAAGATAGTGGTCTTTCGACGTATCTTCTCCAATAGGAGGTTTCACTAACACAGGGATATTCATGGTGCAATACACACGATCGTGTCACACACTGCCCAGTACCCAGCACTACATGTACACCCCAAAACGTCACATAGCCTTGTTGTTCATGCTTGAATCCACATGGTGTGGTGTTAGAAATTTACTTCTCTGTGGGTAAGGACACAGCCCTTGAAAAAAAAAAAGGACGTGGGCAAAATGACTCTGTTTCCATTCCTCAATCTTTTCTGTTTGTTTTCTCCTTCGTTTTTTTTGTTTTATTATTTCTTTATGGAGAAGACAATCGACAAGCTCATAAAATGCCTGCAACCACTAACACTGATCCTATCAATCTTTTCTTCTTCAAAAAAAGTGATGTTGGAAAAAGTGAAGGTAAGCCATCACAAAATAGAGGGACACTAATTTATGGTAGGTATACATGTATGTGTATGTACAAACATGTATACATCCTCCCTTCACTTTTATATTTATACACATACACATCAATGTAGATAAACATGCTCAAGCTATATGGGTAGTTAAAAAACATTCAGCAAGCCCTACTGAGCCCCTCCTATAGAAAAGGTACTGTGTTCGGCCACATGATATGTATTCCATCATGGTAGCCTTGAATCGGTACCAGGAACTGTGCTCAGTATCTTAAAAAATTACTGTATTCAATCCTCGTAACAATCCCACAAGAGTAATTAGCCCCATTTTACAAATGGGGAGGCGAAGGCTGGGTAGGTGACGTAGCTTGCCCAAACCACACAGCTGATAAGCTGCAGAACCTGAGTTCTGCCTGCCTCCAAAATCTAGTAACCCCTGTGGCATTGTGTAAGGAATCAGGGAGGACACTACAATAAAGAAGACATGACCCCTGTCCTGGAGGAGCTCAGAGTCTGGCAGAAAAGCCACATACACCATGAACTAACAAGGTGGAAACCAACCAGCTTCATTTCAGCAGGGTAAAAAGTTATGGGGTAGCTCAGCACTGACTGGGGGCAGAGGGGCCTTCCTGGAGACTGTGCACTCCAGCACGTACACACATCCCACCTTCCTCTAGGACAAACCTGCCACAACAGGTACACCAAATGCCCTGTGCCTCTGAAAGTTTCTGGTACAACACTGTCACATTTGTTAACATTTTCTCCCCTGAATGCTTAAGTCACTGTTCTAGTATTTTCAGAAGCATTTGGCTCATGGAATAGAATAGCTGCAGTGATATTAAATCAAGTCTCATCCATTTTAATTATTAGGAGTCAACCTAGAAAATTACAGTATGTGAGATGACATCCACATTTGGGGCTGATCAAGCTGGTGGATAGTGGTTCTCTTGGGTCTGTGATAGGGAGAAAATCAGCTAATAACACCCAGGCTTCAGGGGAGTTGGAAGAGCAGAAATGGCACACATAGTAATTACTACCGCCATGTTATCAGAGGTTTACTGAGCATGTGTTATGGGCCAGACGCTCAGCTAGCATTTTGCCCACATCTGCTCATAAAATCCTTCTAACTCCTCTGTGGGCAAGATTCCGGCTCCTTTACAGACAAGGAAACAAGGCCCACAAAGTCTGGGCAAGACCCTTACGAGCTGTACTACCAAGTGGCAGCACTGGGACTAAAACCCAGGTGTGCCAAGCTCCAAAGTCTATGTTCTTAATCATTACTCTCTGCTGCCATGATATTCTATATCTTTTTAATTTTTCTCTTCCTAGCATAGTAAAATGTCAGCAAATGTGTGCTTGAATCCAGCGGGTCTACTATGCAAAGTATGTATTGAAGTACTTCTCCCCCTGTGCCGTCCCCAGGACTCCACAGCCCCAACTCCACGCACAGTTTGAAGGAGGTTGTTCTAAGGCAGGAGGAAGAGAGGAAACAGGCCTAGGAAGCTGGCCTTGCCGCAGCGCTCAGCGGGAACGGAAAAGTGTGCTGCCGCCGGTGCCCAACTCTCCCGTCCTGATCCTTAAATGGGACCCATCAAGCTTGCCTTCCAGATTGTCTGCAAGGATGTATAGCTGTTATCTGTGCAGCCTCTTAGAAGAAAAGTCATAATCCGAGGTATTTCTGTCATCAGCGTGTGGCACTGGAAAAGCAGTAGGGACCAGTGGCAAAACCATACACTTTAGAAACCCAACAGACGTGTGTTGTGTTGGCAAATCAAGTGCTGGTCTAAAGCCAGGCGCTCTGTGTCTTCCAGCAATACTCATCAATAACTGACAAATTCCATGCTATTTTCTGAAGTATAACATTCCAAGTTAGACGGATGGGCATTTGTTTTGCATTGGGGCTTTCAAGTCCAAAAGATTCACAAACACATGCCTCAAATTCAAGCATTTCTGTTCCGATTTGGGGATAAAGGAGGGTGTTTGCCGTGGGGAACTCCAATCCCAGAGCCTAAGGACTGAGCAAATCAATGTCTTCTGTTCTGTTCTCCTAATAACTTTTCGTGGATTTATAAGACCACACGTCCCCATTTTGATATGATCACTAAGATCAACAAAATTAGCAGGTGCATGGATTTCTGCTAAGTGATAACAGTCAGGCCAATGATACAGCCTTTATTAATCATGTACAAATTGAAATTTACCAAAATTTACCATAGTTTAATTTCCCTAGATTTAAAAAAATAAAAGAGATTTCAATTTATACATAGTTCCCTCAGAACCAGCCATTGTACCTATTAAAGTATACTGTAATATTGTAGAATTAGTGAGCTTTATGGTCAGACTCGTCTCTGGAATGTCCTGTTGATCAGAAATGGTTTTAAACTAATTTTCATATGTAGTAACTTAGATCAATATCCTTATAAATTTTTTGAGACAACTCTGAAGAAAAGCTTATGGGGAAATTACCTCTTTGAATAACCACCTTCATGGGCAGATTCTACCATCATCCCAACCAGCTCCTCTGTGGTCAGAAGCTCCTTTTACACTCCTCTGTTTATTTTCACTCTAACCTGCTACTCTAGAAGTGCTTTTTCACTCCATTTTATATCGTCTAGTGGGATTCACTTTGGTGGGAGATCAAGTTATGAAATAATATATTTAAAGCTTTTCATATTTATGATTCAAAGGGGAAGAAAAGTCTAATCTTGAGCTCTAAAATGTTTGTCAACAAATTTCCAAGGTCCGAGGTGAAGAATTATTTCTGTTTTGCCTCAATATGAACTGCAAAATTCAAATGATTAACCTTACTACTGGGTGCTCTGTTTCCAGGGGAAAGGGGAGAATGATTTCTCCACTTAAATGTCTAAATTGGACTGCATGGAGGGGTGCTGGCAGGTGAGGGCTCAGCAGAAGTCACATCCTTTTGCCCTCAGAACCTTACAGATTATTTATTTGACCAAAAGAGAGCCACAAAGACAACATATATGAACAGTTCCTACTTCTGAGGGTTTTTTTTTTTTTCCATTTTTCTCTCTTGGTTGAAGAAATAAAAGAGGCTCTTAAAATTCACTCTTTTTTTTTTCTTCTGTGTATGTGTGCATGTTGTGTATGTAGGGTGTGAAATCGATGTCTGAGTTAAAATCAAAATATCAGAGTATTGACTATGGCTCACATGTAACATAGCAAATAAAACGTAAGTGGGCCTAATTGTTCTCATAAAAAGTTCTGTACATTCCTAAGGGGCAAGACCGTGCACCAAGTCTAGAGATATGAAGCTAATAAATCTGCATAGCTACAGAAAGTGTTCACACCCAGTGTGCTAAATTTGTTCAGTGAGTTGGCAGAAAACATTTTCTATGACTATATCTTCTCAATTTAAAAGTTATACCTCCGCCGGATCCCAATAAAAATTGACAAATTATATTAATGACCATGGAACTGGTACTGATACGTTTCTGAATAGAAAAGTTTGCAATTGGAAAAAAAATAGTAACCAAAAAGGTTTGATTTCTGTCTCTATATGAATTTGCTTCAGTGTATTTCTGCTAGTCTTCCTTCACCTCTCCCACAATCAAACTCTCCTCAGACCTCATCCACCCCAGAAATAGGCACAACCACCTCCACCTATGAACCTAAGATTCTCTTCCTCCTTCCACCTCTCCACTTTCCCACCAGATTTTCCTCCTGCTGCCCTACCCTGCATAGATGTGTCCTTCTCCTAATCAACACAAGTAGAATTTTCTTTCTTCTATTTCTCCCACCAATACGTTGAATAATTCTCTTCCCTTGCTGCCCTCATCTCACCAATGTCTCAAGTCATCAAATTCCCAATGACTGTGTTAGAGCCTTTCTCCAAGCGTGTACCTTACTGAGCAAGATCTGATCGCATCACTACCAAAAACTAGGCTGATTTCCCAGGACCTCAAACCTCACCTTTTAGAAAGTGACCGGCATTCTGTAATGCTAATTCAAATGCTTAATACAATAAGCTGCCTGCCCATGGAAGGTATTCAATAAATACTTGCTGAATAAACCACTAGTATCCAAATCAATAGATGGCAGCGGTGGTGGTGGGGTGGGTGGATTTGCAAGCAGAAAATGGCTGAAAGAAAGGACGCTGGAAAATTCTACTAAAGATACTTAAGCTTAGCTTTTCAGTTGGAACAGCTGAAGGTATTCACATGGTCTTTCTACTTTGATTTCTTAAGGTTAAATGTTTAAAGTGAATTTGTTTAAGTCTCAGTAATTGCTCTATTGCCAAATGTTGTATACACAAAGAGGGGAGCGAACCCTCAAAAAGGTTGGCAAAGATGAGTAGAAACCTTGAGAATAAATGCATCTAAGGCAATTATGATGCTGAAGCAAGAAAAGAGAAATTTAACCTCTGCTATCCCTAATTTATTAGGGATAGTAGGCGTCCAATGATTCCTAGAATTTAGAGCCAAACAGCCTCATCAATTACTTGCTCAAACACTCCCATTTTGTAGATCCAAGATGCTGAGGGATAAAGGGAATTTGTGAAAAGACACAAAGTGAGCTACTGGCACAGCCAAAGCAAAATCTATGTCTTCTCTACTCACTTTTGCTACTCTTTTTCTTCTGTTAATTGGATACAATATATTCGCCCTTCTAATCCCCCAGGTTGTTGTGAGAATGAGTAGAAAGAAAATATATATGCTAGATGCAAAAGAACGCTGCAAAGCAAAAACTTTCACCCAAGGAATATTATAAGGGGTCAAACAACATTGGATTTTTCCCTAAATGACGTACTCATATAATTTTTAAATTGTTTACTCCCTGTTGTTCATGACACAAAGCCTTTACTCTTTGTAATAATAATTACTCTTTTCCTACAAAGAAAGTCAAAGATCATCTCCATTTGCTCATTCATTTAAAAACCCTTATCCCACATGTGACACCAAAACAAATAGCCACCAGCCACTTCTTTGTGCTTCTCAGAACTGTGCAAACTTCCCAACAAGCCCGTATTAGTTTCTTTGTTTTATTTCTTTTCTAAAGACACAGGAAAAAGGAATATCATATCCCACTCCTGGGCATATATCCAGAGAAAAACATAGTCTGAAAGAATACATGCACCCCAACGTTCACTGCAGCACTGTTTACAATAGCTGAGACATGGAAGCAACCTAAATGTCCACTGACAGAGGAATGGATAAAGAAGAATGGCACATATATACAATGGAATATTACTCAGCCATAAAAAGAATGAAATAATGCCATTTGCAGCAACATGGATGGACCTAGAGATTCTCATACTGAGTGAAGTAAGTCAGACAGAGAAAGAAAAACATCGTATGATATCACTTATATGCAGAATCTTAAAAAATGATAAACATGAACTTATTTACATAACAAAAACAGACTCACAGACTTAGAGAACAAACTCATGGTTACCGGTGGGGAGGGTGGGAGAGAGGGATGGTTAGGGAGTTTGCGATTGACATGTACACACTGCTATGTTTAAAATGGATAACCAACAAGGACCTACTGTACAGTACAGAGAACGCTGCTCAATATTATGTAACAACCTAAATGAGAAAGAATTTGAAAAAGAATCACTTTTCTGTACACCTGAAACTAACACAACACTGTTAATCAACTGGACTCCAATATGAAATAAAAAGCGATTTAAAAAAAAAAAAAAGACATGGGCCTTTTTCCTGTCTAAGCCTGGGATCCCTCTAGAATTGTTACATACCTCAGTCATTTCTTTCTCATTGTTATAAATGGAGACAAGTACTGAAAGCAGCATTATAGTAGTTTCCTCCAGGTTACTGTATATTCAGTACTTCTATTTATACTTTTCATTTTGTCTGCTGCCTTTGTTTCTGGTCCCCCCTCCTGCCCTTACCAACCTGCTATTGAGTCTAGTGTCAAACAGATGAGAGTTTTATATTCTGCATTTGAAATTGTGCCATTTTCTCTTGACTTGGGGATGGATCACTCTTGAAGGTGTAGGTTTTCTGTTTAACATTTTAAAATAAAACTTGATAAGCTTTGATGGCATTAGCTCTGCCCTCCTTTTAGCCAAGTCTTCATGACATGATTTAGTACCACTTAGCGTCACTGCTGTTTCTCTGCAACCTGGGCTAGTGTGTATCTCATTATGGGCATTCAAAGGGCCACTATTCGTTTCCTCCCCCTGACTGAAATGTTAAAATATTAAAGACAAATAAAATACCTCGAATTTGAAGCACAAGACAGACTTTCTGTCCTTTCAGGAAGCTAATCCCCAAAACAAACTAGTACATTGTAGTCTCTTTTCCACAAAAGAAACACAAACTACTCTGAAGTCAGGGGACATTAAAGCTCATCATTTCCCACTGTTCACACTCAGTTTTGGGTTTCTGCTTGTCTTTGTTTGAACACAACGATGGTTTCTGATTTGGGGGGAGTGGAGTGGCATTTTTTAAACCCCATGTCTCCCTCTTGCCACTGCTTTATTTTGGCTTTTTAAAACCCCATTCCTGTGTGTTGCCAACTTCTGAAGTTAGAAAACTCAGTACAATGAAAATTGATTTCAGTAGGAATTACATACCCATGACTATGGGAAGGAGCTCAACCTTCTCCTGTGGTAGCAAAATCCTCTTCCTTTCTTATCGATACATATGTGTGTATTTTCCCCCTAATGCTCATTCTCTGCAAACAAAAAATAAATCTCCCCAGCAGCTCTCCCCTGTTATTTTTTCTTTGGAATCAAAGTGGACTCAGTGCTAAAGCCTTGCCATTGTCAGAGCCACCACTTTCCCAAGTCTCATCTTTGGGCTAATCTTTTTCACTGGTATTTTTCCTTCTTAGGGCCAGCTAAATTGTGCATTTGTGTGTGTTTGTGTATCCATGTACTTATATACGTGTCCATGTATGAATACACATGTATATATGTGTGTTTATGTGTATGTATGTATACACTGTACATTTGCTTTTACACAGTAGTTTGCTATTCTTGGCTCAGTAAATTCTCCTTGGTAATGTCCTGAATATTCAACTCTGTCTTACTCTATAGCTTTCCAATTCTTATGGACTAGGAATATGTGGGGGGATTTTATTTTCCATTCTTCTTGCCTCACTGAAAAACAAATGAAGCAAAGGGCAATATTGGCTTTATTTTTATTTTACTTTTAAATATTTGTTTGTTTGTTTATTCATTTGTTTATTTTTGCCAACTGGTGACTATTCAATCAAAAGCTCCCCTCATTGTGTATATACAGTCAACCTAGCCTTTATTGATTTTATTCACCATTACTGTGATTGTGCAACATACCAGGGAATATTATCTTCCAAAGAACCCCCCCCATTTTCTTCCTACACACACACACACACACACACACACACACACACACACACATTTACAGTTCTGCCTGATACACTTAATATTCTGTTCAATACAATTTCCTTCTTCCACCTATATACCACCTAATTCAGCATGAGTGATGAATATTATTTTCCCTTTCACAGGTATGAAGGAAAAAAGTTACAGTGGAAGGATCAACAGACCTCTCAGAACTTGGCCAAGGTTGGGATCTGTTTCTTTGGTGCATAAACAGCTCTCAAAATTCCCCATATTGATCAGAGCTTATGATATGACTGTCCCTGATATCATGATTTACAAAAAGAAAAAGAAAAAAGGAAAAGAAATGGGGCACTCAATTTCTATTCTTTATTATCCTTGATGTCAAGCTATAATGATTTTGCTCCGCCAGCATGAATTCCGAGGTCCCCTTTTACCTCAATTTTTTCTCACCCTTACCTTATACATAAGGTTATTCCTTAGGTTTTATTTCACCAGCCTGACACTTTTCTTCTTTGCTGATCTTTTCTAAACAGTTCATATCCCACAATATTTATTCTTCTCCCGCACACACCATTCATTTTCATTACTCTTCCATGATTTGGCTATACCCATCATTTCTGAAATAGAAAATGCCTGAACTTCTTTGAAAATCCACATGTCAAAACATAATAAAAAATGTTTTCATTGCTACATTGTTTTAGAAAAAATGAATGGCCTGCTCAACCACCAATTCCAAATTTATATTCAATTTGGCGAATATATATTATTAAGCCTTTTTCTCCCTTTCCCTGGTTGTAAAAGACTCGACTCAGTGGTCTTGCATGGCTGGGATTAGGAGTTAAGGCATTCCTTATAAATCAATGTAATCTTTACAACAGGACATCACTGTATTGAGAATTCCTCTCTATATTGTGCATTTTCAATTATGTTACATGTTTCTACTTAGTAAGCCAGCTTAATTCTACCCTGTGTCACAATATTAGAACATGTCCAGGTTGGGAAAAGGGACAATCTTACTTCTCTTGTAAGTTGTTTAGCCTTTGGCACTTATAAATCCCCCCAAAACACTGGGGAAATCCCTTTTCCTTGCTTTTAATATGTCTTTAGATTTATTGCTCAAAGAATCTGCTCACTTAATCCTTTGCTGAGGCCAAGGTTCGTCAGCATTCTAATAAAGGTTCTGTGAGGAGGAAGGAAGAAAACAGAATCACAAAATCAGGTGTCCAAAGAATGCTTCAGACTTAAAATGAATTTCCAAGTTTATTCTCTAAAGAAAGGCAAGAATAGGCAGGAGACTTTAAATTACTCTGCATAAATCCAGCCCGATTTGTCTTGGGCTTTACTCCTAGACAGTGCAGCCAGGGCAGGCAGCAGGACAGAGCCTGAAGGGCCCTTCAGGGACCAAATTACCGTTTTAAAATAGGGCTCATGTTCCAGGTGTAGGACAATATTATCTGAGAAATGTGGCAGAGATGTGGTGTTCTTCAAAGAGCTCTGTTAAAACATTTAAAATAATAGAAGCTTATGTCATTTTAAAAAGGAGGAAGGATTGAGAAGCTTCATTTAAAATGTATTTTATGCAGTTCTGGCCAAAATATTAAAAGTCCTGCAAATGACCAAAGGAATAAAGTCTCTACTAAAAAATTAATATGCTTCTAAAATGCCACTTCCAAGTTCCAGGCAAGAGTGATAGGATTCACAGACTATTTATTGTATAATTAAACAATCTTTAAACTTCTCCGTACAATTCTGATGCAAAAATATAATGCTGGGAGAATAGGTATTAGTTGAATCAAATCAAATCTGATTTCTGTTCTTTTTCCAAACTTGAGTTAGGGAAAAGGGTATTGAGGGTTTTTTCCTTTGGTTTTTTTAAATCATCTATATTCACAAACATGAGAAAACATAGGACAGAGGGCAGAGAAGTAAAAAAAGCAAAATTCTCCTAACACCTAAATACAACTTTATCCCTTTCCGATTTTTTTTCTCCCCTTTTTTTGCTCATATCTCTTAAAACTATCCTGGGTTAAGTCAAGAGGCAGATTATTCTCTGTGACATGAAGAAGGTCCCAAAGCGAGAATCATCAGTCCATCCCTTTCTAGTTATTTGTGGATCTAGAGAGTGATCCATCCTTTAAAGCTCAAACCTGATATCACCTCCTCCATGGTCTTACTGGCAGGATTAGTTGTTCTTTCAGCTTCACAGAGAGGAGCAGAGACTGTTGTAGAAAGAACATGGGAATTCAGCCATTTACCGTGTCAGAGGGGCAGGTCATATAACTTCCCTAAATTTTCATTCCCTCATGTAAAACAGAGCTTGTGCCTACCCTACCTATTTCAATAGACTTCTGCAACAATCAGATGGGCTAATGTATACAAAAGCATTATAGAGAACAAATTCCTCCTTATCTCTAAATCTACAATCCCCCATCTGAACCCCTTTAAGGAGCCACATATGTTTCACAATTCAGAATTCTTTAGATTGTAGAAAGGTAATACAGCGCATATACTATACATACTGTATAGTATGTAACACTCCATCAGTGAAATGTATGAATATGAATATTAAATGTAATAAAATCATGAGTACCAAAATCTATTTCTGTCTGTAATAATCTTGTCCAAATTTCCTCATTTGCCAATTGAAGAAAATGGATTCTCATTTTCCTTTACAGGACTCTAAACATCAGTAATAAGTCAGATGCCAGTAGGAAATGTTGATCATCAACATTATTCACTGAGTGTTCACTATGAGCAAAATACTCTGCACAGCATTTTGAAAGTATACAAAAGCAGAAAAAGTAATATTTGGAGGATGATATAATAACTTCAATTAACATTTACTGAGTGCTTACTATGGATCCTAAGCATTTTACATGCGTTACCCCATTTAACACTCACAACTATCGCGAGTGTTAAGCCCAAACTGCAGACGGGGAGACTGAGGCTTAAAGAAGGGAAGTCAAGTGCCCAGGTCAGGGACTGAGGACAACGCCATCATTCTAGCGGTGGACCACCAATAAATAAGATACTTTTGGAGAGCACAAGGGTAAGTAATTCGAATGGGAAGGAGGGACCTAACCAAAGGAGGTTCTGAAGTCTATTATAGCCAGAGCTACCCAACCTGTAACCTGGATCCCTTGAGGCAGAGGTGGAAACCTCTCCCAGTTGTAAACGTATCTGAAGTTTGATTTCCCCAACCAGCTGCTGACATGCAACTTCCAAGTTCTAAAAATAAAACTCCGGAGATCAGCCACATTATACTTTTGGAACTATGGACACATATAAGCATTTCCTCTCCTGAAATACGATCAAGGAAGAGGAGGAAATTCAAATAAGATGGGAAAGAAGACAGAAATTCCAAGTATTCTACACAACAGATAACAAATGAAAGAAAAATTAAGGTCAAAGGTAGGCTGAACAAGGAAAGATCCTTTAGACATGAAGACAATAAACGGAGAAAATAATATGAATTGTTTACCCTTCACAGACAGCAAGTTTCAAATCACTTGCAATCAAAATAAAATGTTCCTTAATCACTTGAGGATAAAGAGCTTTTGAGGACTATGGTATGATTCTATGTGGAGGATTATATTATTCATTTATCTACTGTACAATACTATTTGCTACACTGATAGTAAGTAGGTTTGGTTTTTTTCTTTATCTAGTACAGATTAGGTAGTAAGTATCCATAGGGCGGCAGCTCTGCCCCATACTTTATTGTATCTCCTTAGTCTTTATACGAATTTCTGAAAGACTAAATACCCAATAATAGTAGTCATAGCTGCCGTTTCTGTTGACTCATAATGTCCCATGTGCTGACTGTTTTTCTTAATTCTCTCATTTAGTCTTGTTTAAGGGGAGTGTTATTATCCACAATTTCCTGACGAAGAAATCAAAGCTTAAGAAGTTTGAGTAATTTGCTCAAGACCACACAGCTAAGTGGCAGAAGCTGGGACTTAAAGTGTATGATTTCAAAGTTCTTGCTTCTCTGATGTTGTGCATATGTGTTGTACATATTTACACACATAGGGTACATTCACATGGATGGTTGCTTTGTTTTCCATCATCTCGCCACCTTCTTTCATGACACCACCAAAACTATAGCCAAAAATAACTCTACTAAGCCTTTAAAAATCTTTTTTAGAAAAAACCCAAAGGCTTTTTGATACCTCATCTTTCTCCTTGGGGAATCAGGAGAAACCTGGATGTTTCCCCTCTACCCAGCCTAACCAGGTGGCTCAATGAGAGAGCATCAGAGATGTGCCCAAGGTCATACAGTCAGACAATAATGGAGGTTGGGCTAGAATTTGTGTCCCTTGACTTCAGCCCAATGCACATTTAACTCAAGAGACATTCTAAGCAGTCGGTTTGTATTTATTAAGGATCTACTAGCCACTCGGTATTACTGTAAGACAACTAAAACAGCTCTTATTCTCATCTAGTTCTAGAGAAGAGCTCTTAGACACATGAAATCAATAAATGAACTTCTCAAGTTGACAATACTATTCACATGCAACAAAACTTCAGAAGAGCCATCATGCAAAGGTGGAAATGGCACTGGCCTAGAGCCACAAGACTTAGCTTTGCATCTGCAAGTTCTGTCCCCATCTCCAGGGCTGTTTTGGCCAAATCACTTTCACCTTCCTCTTACAAGATCAAGATGATGAGCTTGGGAAAGTAGAAAAATGTCTCATCTCAGCCAGTGAAGAGTGCTGTGAGCTTCAGCAATGGAAACTGGGGATATTAATAGTACCTCCACTGCAGGAAGGAGGAAATGAGACGATATACAAAAGTCGACAGACAAGGTGTCTAGAGTGATTGACAAACACTACCCACTACAATTTGCCATTGTAAGGTCATTGTCAATTCCGAAACCGTGTGAAAGGAAATGTTTTGCCAGAGTCCAGTTCCCCAGAAGACTCTAACCTCTTGCTATTTAAGGACCATGGCTTTTAAGTTCATCCTTGGTCTTCAAAACATTAAAACAATATTAAAAATGGTGTTATTATTATAGAAAGTATGTCATCAGCTACTAACACCAGAGACATCCATCTTGGGTCTGATCGGCCCCTGGTCTTTTTTGATATCTCTAGGTGCTCTCCTTTTACCAATATTTGCATTGGCAACAGTTCCACATCATTACTAAACATTTGACATCAGACTTAAGAATTTCTGACACTGGCAGAAAAGTTCCTGCCCCTCACTATACTTTCTCAGAAATTACTCATTGTAGTCAAATGTGCCCAAGGCCTTGAAGCACATGAGGTGAATCACCAACCAGAATCAGAAGTTCTTCCCACCACGGAGCCTTGAGGCATTTGCCCAGTCTTAGAGTGAGATGTTTCTTTTAATTTTCACAATGTAGCTTTCATTTTTTCATACAACCCCAATACCAGAGGTTTTTCTAACTGGGACATTTGTCAGCTTTAAAAGGAAAGAAGACAATGTTGAATATAAATTGACATCACATTTTCATTTTCCCCACTTCTGCTATTTTAAAAACCTCAGACTTTCCACTAGTCTCACTGCATTCAGTTGAGGTTGAATCCCCACATTAAGCAGTGAATTATCCTTTTTATCTCTCAGGAACCTAGCTCTTCAGTTCCAGAAGCAACTCTAATCAGCAGAAGTTGCTACACACTAAGACAGTGAAGCCTGAGGAAGGGCCCACATTGCAGAGCAGTGATAGACTGTCTGAGGGGGTCGTCTATCTATCAGTGAGCAATTATGAGGCGGAAAGACATTCTCGAATGGTGGGAATCACATGAAAGCAGTAATCTCATCTGAAGTTTAAGAGTCCTTTTTGTGTGTGTGATTTTGTGATTTTGATCACTCTCCTTTTATGAGGGCCGTATGCACAGACTCTTGATTGCTTCTGCAATTGAAAAAGAAGAGGATGTCCCTCTGAATCCCAATGATCTGCTTTGGCCAAAATCAGACACCAAAGCTGTTAATAGGAAGAACACTTGCAGTATGGGAAATCCTATAATGTAAAGACCAATGCGGTCGGTTAGACACTCTCAATACACCGCCAAGTTGACAGAAGATGGCACTTCCCACTGACAATTAGACAGCTAAACCTCTCTGTCCATTCTATTTAGACTAAAGAATAAGAAAGGGATATTTAATGGCACAATTAATACATTCTGGGTGGTCAGAGCCATATGTTTTAGGACAGCCTTTTCCATGAGGAAGGTGCAGTTTTGTGGGCAAATGTTTTAATCCCCTTCCCCATGCCCCCCCTGGCCATGTCACACAATACAAAACTGTGGGTGGGAGAAGATGGATTGCTCACTGCCCTCCCACTCTGTGGTTCTTTTGGATGGCATCATCGGACCCAGATGACAAGCCGGGAGGCAAGAGGCTTCCAGCAGCAGCATCTGGCCCTCTGGCAGATGGTCAGGCCCTCAGGTTCCCAGCTTGGGTTCCCTCCAGATGTGTGTCATGCTTCTTCTGTTTGTGAGTGCCCTCCCTCCCTGCAGGGCATTTTTACACAAAGTCATGTTAGACCAGAAGAACTGGCAGGTTCTTATCTGAGAAGCGGATCTTACGTTTTTCCCACTGGGGTTATATTTTGCTCAAAGACATCTGGATCCAATGGCATATATGAATATAGTATCAGAGCCATCTCCCTGGAGGCCTGAGTGCTGAGCTGGGGGGCGGTGGGGGGGAGGCTGCAGAAACAAATCATACTGTGCCCTTACTCCTCCATCATCTTCTACCCCAACGTTTTCTTTCCTACTCAAATCAAATTTTAATTAACACTAAGGACAGCTCAGAAGGGGAAAAATTGAGAAACGAACTGTCTGTCACCTGGGATGAGAGAGAGCTCTCTGGGTAGTTCTGATTTGATGATAATATGAGCACTGGGCTTGGAAACTGGTAGCATGTATCCGACCCTTAATTTTTTTCAACATGACAGCTAACACCTGTTCCCCACCTACCTCGAGCTATTCCCTTGACTGATTCCCCAGTCACTGCCTTGGCAGGAGTAAGGTGACTGCTCCCAAGTTTTGGTGATAATCACAATAACCACAGAAATATCAATTGTAACAGCGATTGCCATTTATTAGACACCAGGTACTATGCAAGGTACTTTACATGCCTTAGTTAATTTAATCCTCACATCATTCCTATAAATCTACCCATTCTACAGAGAAGGAAAGTAAAGTTGAGAGAAGTAAGGTCCCACAAACAGTAAGTAGAAGACCTGGGATTTGAACCATGCTCTATCTGATCCCAGAGCCTATGTTCTTTTCCTTCTACCACAACCACCTCCCCCCAGATACCACTTAGAGTTTATCAAAAAGAAGTTAAGAGACATCCTCATCTGTCAACTGGATAGTGGAAAAGCCAAGAATCTTTACACTGAACAGAACCTTAGAGATTATCCAAAACAGTGCTACAAATGGTGCTAGAATATCCCTTAGATTTTGCTTGTACTCCTCTTCCAATGATACTCTTGCTGCCCTCTAGGCAGTCCATGCCACTCCTAGACTAGGAGTGAACCAGAAGTGCCTCAATTAATCAGAGCCAAATTCAACTTCTTTGTTCATCCCCACCATTTGGATCTGGTTCTAGCTCTTGGCAGTAACACAGAATAATTTCTCTCTCACACACTTCACTGGACCCACAGTTGAACCCATTCTCTGGTCTCCACTAGGTTGGCTATAGTCAACTAGTTCTTGCTAATGTTCCTCATATTCACCTATGACCACTAAAATTTACCGTCTGAAAAATTACCTTGGTTATTTATTCAACTTGTTTAATATCTGTCTGTCCCTGCTAGGATTTAAGCCCGTGAGAGCAGGGATACTGTTTACCTTAGTCACGGCTATACTCCCAGCTGCCACCAGATAAGTAGTCAACAATAAATGGGTGACTACATCTGTGTCTTCTAGCTCAAGTAAACTCATGAATCCACTCAATCATGTGTTCTTCTGTTCATTCATTCAACATCTAGCACTGAGCATATTCACCAATTGTGTGCCAGGAAAAGTGTTAGGTGATAGATTCAGTCAGTCAACAAGAACTTACTATTATAATAATAAAAATAGCTAACGTTTATTAAGAGCTTACCAAGGTATATGTTGGGTACTTTACCAAGATATATGCTAGGGATATGATGCAGGTATTCTCTTAACTTCCTTTTTAGAGATATGAAAATGCAGGTTTAAGGAGGGTGGTAACTTGCCAGGTTTATACCAACATTAAATAGTAAAGAGGTAACTCAAAACCAAGTTTTCTGATACTAAAATCCATGCTCTTACCCCTACAATATATGGCCCTCCACTGATTGGCAATAAAGGAGTGCTTGCCTATGTGGGCTTATTTGTTTGTTTGTTTGTTTGTTTTGCTATAGGAAAGGAGAAAAAATTCTTAGGAAGCTAACATGAAGGCCTCTCACAAATTAGAGAGACAATCACACAATGCCATCAAAACTCCACCTCTAAATGAAGCACAGATCAATCACAGAGCAAAGGTATTGATGGGACTCTTTGCCCAAATCCTAAGCATACTTGAGTAACGGAGTGATCAGAGTAGGGTGAGGCCAAAAAAAGCTTCTCCTAGGAGCAGAGCAGATTTCAACATGGTCCCCAAAGACACAGTTGTTCACGGAGAAGAGCAGGCAAGGGTTCCAAATGAGTGGGGGGGGCGCGCGATATTCTGACCCAAATCCCAGAGATGGGAGAGGTTCTGTGGGAGGGTAGTGGGAGATTCTGCCAGGCTGGAGCAAAAGGGGAAAGAGGAGAGGAGAGGAAAAACATGGACCCGTAGAATTCACGGAAGAAATCTTCCTGAAACAAAGTAGATCTCGTAAGTTCAAAGAGCTGGGATCTTCAGTTAACGGAAGTTCAGGGGACAAATTAGCACCACCATTAGGTTGAGACCCCAAGATGAAGAGGAAAACACTGCATGGACTTGGCTGTCAGTGAGGAGAGAGCCCCTTCAGTGAGGAAGCCTGTCACATGGGACTGTGATGATAATCCACAAAACTCCCCTTCCCCAGGCCAGCTCATTCATTTATAAATAAGAAGATTACTCATTGCCTCCATGCATCAACATCTTTCTGCATCATCCTTGGGGTATTTTCCCTCCACCTTTCCTGCAAGTATGTCTCTGTTTTCCTCTTTAAATGTTCACTGTGTCTGGGTCATGATGAGTTTTCCCTACCAGCCAGCATCAATTAACAGTTCCAAGTTGGGCCAGCAACGGTCTCTCTCCCTGACTTCTCTGAAGGGGAGTCTCTTGATTGGGGGGTGTGGAAGGCGCTGGCAGCGGGGGGGCCTTCATCCTCTGTCCTCCCTGTCACGAGCCTGGCAGACAACGGGCAAGGTTTGGGCTGTTAACTACTGTTCAGCTGGTGGATCTCTTTCTCTCTTGCTCTTTTTCACTTAAAATAAATGCAGTCCGCTCACTTTCTAGCCATTCGCGGTGGCTGATTAATTTTCAAAGTGAGTTCAGTTTTAAGCCACTTCTACAAATAGACACTTTATTGAGTTGAAGAGTCAAGAAGGGATTGTTTTTTAATTGTATTTGATCCAAAGACAATGAGCGGATTTACAGTCTCACCTCTCTGCATCCTCTGATTAATTATGAGCACTATTCCCCCCGCTCGTGTTGACAGAGCACTTCATAATTTTCCATGCTCTTCTGCACTTACTCCTGGTATAATCATTCCCCACAGCCTGCGAGGCAAATTGGGCAGGTGATATTACCTCCACCTGCTAAGGTGAGACGTGCAAGCTCAGAATGAATGTCAGAAAAGGACCCACTCTCACAGGAAGGGGGCCACCGCAACACCTAAACCCAAGTGCCTGACTCCATCCCATTTTCCTTCCTGTTGGGTCACACCAACAAATCAAGGTGGGGGAGCTGCAGTGTGGTGCTCAGGAGCCCACAGAGCTGGTCTGAGTTCAAATTCCACCTCTGTCTCTTAGGGCTCCAGTTTCTGTATCTGTAAAACAGGAGACGTAATAGCACCTACTCATAGCACCTACTTGAGGGGGTAGGAGGAAACAATGAGGTGAAGCATGCACTGCTGAGGACAGAGTCTGGCAAACAGCTCAGCCTCAACCACACAAGCTGCCCTCTTCATCTCTTCCACGTCACGCTGTCCATCACGGCATGTTTGATTTGCCCTGCTACAGGTCCTAAACTGCAAAGCAGCAAAAGTCACAGACTCTGACCCCATGACCTTCATTTTATTTGGGACAGAGAACTTTCCTGTTTTCGCTTTTTTATTGACCAGCATTTGAAACTTGGGAGATTTCATAGAAAAATCAAGGTTTCTCAAATTTCTTGGAAAATAAGATGTTCTAGCAATACTAGGTCCGCATTCCCGCGTGGCAACAATTAGCTGGGACTCATCAGGGACTCTACCTTTAGAGAGTGCACATGCTCACCAGTTCACCCCAGTCCCCACCACTCCCTCACGCATGTTTCAAACCTCAAGTAATTTATATTACTGCCTGGCTCGGGCAGCAACTGCATTTGTCTCTTCTCCAGCACCAAGACAATAGAGGGCCCTGCTACAGGAACTGCTATAAGATGGCCTAGAGCTAAATGGATGACTTGCACTTGCCCGCACTGTGAATTCTCATATTAACTATGGCATTTCAATGCATCCTCTTTATCACCCCAGCTTCTCACAAGCAAATCTGAATGGAGGGAAGAAATACATTCAGCCCATTTTGTAAGCAGAAAACTTTAACTGGAGTCAAACCAGAATAAGCTGAAACTAAACGAGGACCACAAGAGTTAGGCCTAGAGTGATAGTTTTTACTTTCTGTAAAAATCTCCCAATTTGCGCCTCTTCACATGAACATTTCTGCTGTGTGACTCCAAACTGTCCTCAAAATATATTTTGTTACTTGGTAATCAAATTTGCTTATGCCATAAAACGCCCTAGCTCCTATGTGGATATTTTAGTTAAGCCAGAATTGAGGAATATTGACTCTTATTGGAAAATTAAAGGGCCTTGCGCTCTCTTAATCGTGAGATGAGTCAATGAAACAGGCAGTTTGTTGGAGAGTTCGGACGGTGGCATCTTGGCACCACAGCGTAACTGGGTAAGGATGAAGTCATTTCTCAGCTTTCCCTGGCAGAGTCTTTATTATTTACAATATTTACTTCAGGGAAATCTTGGCATGTGTCATATTTAACTTGCTGAAAAAATGGGCCCGTAAATGCATATCACCTTTTGAACAAAGCCAAATGTTGTCGTACTAATTTGGTTCATGAAGTGTGTAATTCAGTTCCTTTGCACAGGGGCAAACATTTGTCTTCTGCTTTTATTAAACTATCATAAAACAATTTTTCTTGCTCATTATTGAAATATGTGTCATGTCGCCAGGGCTGGGGCGAAGGGGATTTAATGACTCAAGTTCTAAAGGCGTTCCAGTGACACTTCCTCTCTGTTCTACTGTGTGCCACCGGAAAAATTAAGAAAACAAGGAACCTGTAAGGAAACCTTTGCCCTTTCCCCATTTATTGGGTAGCAGGAAGGATATGGGTACACAGAGGAAGGGAGAAAAATAAAGCTGTCATTTTTATGAGATTATTTCCACGAAACACATACATTCATTAACAGGAGCTATTTATAAATCACTCTTGATTTACTTTTTCAAAGTATACTTTTAGTCCCTTTAAGGATAGCTGCACATAAACTTTGCCACTGATATACCAGGTCCCAGCTTTGCCACCATGGGGAGGGTGGTTCGGTGAGGAGAGAGGGGTAAAGGTAGAATCAATATGGCTCCGCCCAAAGCTTCCCTCTTGGCCAGTCTGGGTGTTGTTTCCTGTTCACCCTGTCCCACCTGTAACAGCTCGCTTGCCTGGCTGCCTGTCTTTCTAACCCCGGCCATGTGGAAAGAAGTCATGTAGACTCTGGGTAAAATAGATGCGGCATTTTAGAAACCGATCATATACACAGAAAGATATTCTTTTTCCAGGTAACCATTCTACACAGAAATAACTCCAAATTCAGTCTAACAAGACATGCCACCATAAAGACTCTGTCACCTACCTGAATACACTCAGTATTCGTTATGTATTGGAGGAGGAGGAACGGGGTACAGGGGAGGAGGAGAAAGAGTCTGCACACACCACAGACCTGCTGTTAGAGCAGACGCTGTGCTCTGTCCTTTGTCTCAGTGAATCCTGGCACCAGCCCTGTGAGGAAAGTACTGTTATCATCCATCCCCATTTTACAAGTGAGGAGAACAGAGAAAGATGATAGAGCAAGTAGCTTGCCCAACTTCCTAGAGCCAGGAAGGAACAGAGTCTGAGTTGACACTACAGAACAATTTGCTATTTGATCGCGTTTTGTTTAGCGCCTGATTGAGTTATAACTTGAAGGGTTTCCAGAGCACCGTGGGAAATTCAAAGAAATGGAAGGGACACAGTCCCTGCCCTCCATCCCATAGGGGATGGGAGGAGATGATGTATAGATATATCATGCGAATTTTAAACAGGAGCTGAGTGTACTTTTCTCTCACATAACTCTGTAACCTCTGGAGGATGATTTATTCCTACAGATATCTCATTTATTCAGATGCTGATGAGCACCTAAGGGCCAAGATTGCCCAGGACAAGGGGGCTCCCTGGAGTTGGGACTCTTGGTGAGAAAACCAAGAAAGCCCCAGGCAATCAGGGCAGGTCACCCTAAAAGTAACTGTGGCTAGAAACCAGAGGTACAATAGTGAACTAGACAGTCATCAGCCCTGCCTTCAACCAGCAGTTAGTCTAAGAGGGATTCAGACAGTTACAGAGTAAGGTAAATGAGACCAGGAGGGGAGTATGGTGTCCGGCAACAGCACAGACACACAGGATGCTATCAGTACATTCCCCTTAGGTCTAAAAAGTCTTCCAAATAAATAAAATCAGAAACAAACAAAAAAAAAGTGGCTTTTGCAAAGAATTGCAAATATACGTTTATTAATGAACTTTAAAAGATGAGGCTGAAATTATGCACACTGCTTACAAATATTAGAAAATGCTTATGTATTTTAGATTTATTAAATGGTCAGCTGATATTTAGAGTCATTTTGTAACATATTTACTCATCTCTGAGATGTCCTGTGTAAAACTGAGGAAATTGAAAAAGCAAAACTTTCTGAACATAAGCAAGATTTCATGTTAATATTACCAAAACCTTTCCATTTTCATGTGTCTCCTGGTTCCATTAGATGAATTGTTGAGTAATCAATATCATTTGTCATTTTAAATGAGTAAGAGAATCAGTTCTCCTCCACCACCACTACCAACACACAAAATGTACTTTTTGAGCAATTATGACATCACAGTAGCAATTAATGCCAACAATATAAAAAGTAACAAATGCTCAGGGATGTAACCAACCAAAACCAGCATAATCATCCCCTGAATGGATGTATACTCTTTTGTTCTCAGTGAATTTATCAGGTAGGCGGTAGATTCTAGAAATCACATCTATGGAAACCTCACCCCATACCACTACATTGAGTTAAGTAATTGAAGAATTTGAAGTCACACCGACTTTTTTCAAAAGTGTGACTAAATAGTTGCAGAAAAAGGAGTCTAAAAAAAATATGAGATGCTGATCTTCCCCCCAACAGCCCACCAGGAAGTTTTGGCAGATGAAAATTACTGAGCTGGAGTTTGGCAACCGATAAGCAACACATAAATCCTGAAATACCATGTCAGGGGGAACTTTGTGGCTCCTCTCACTAGCCCCATCTTTACTTGTAACACACATTACCTTGTATGCTTGCCAGTTATTTCCCAAACTCCTGAGGTGTGATACATGCACTAATTATCTTACATATCTTTATGCACAAATGAATTTTGTGTATAATAATAATAATGTGTATCTTTGTACACATTATCCATATTCCCTCTATATGTGTCTATACAGATTTGCACGTGTATTATCTTTGCTCACAAAAGGCGTAGTCACAGATATATTATCCTAACATGATACCTTGGTCCGTGTGTCCACAGATTATAACTCTTGTCTACAAACCAAATCCTTGGCTAAACCCTCAGCTCTTTCCTTCCCCATCTTATCGAGCTCCTCTGAAAGTTGAGGCTTCCATTAACTCAACCCCCGCTATGAGGTTTGAGTTTCACCAAGCCGTTTCTGGTCCCCTTAAATTAACCATGCTGAGTCCTGCAGTAGGGAAACAGCTTCCCCACAAGCACGGCATGTATTCTAATCAGGTGTGCGTTGTTACTTCCACCTTGGCAGTTCCCAACTTCGTTTTAATTTAATATGGCTAAGAGGCCTCAAGAAATGCAGATTTACACTCAAAGAGATGCGTGTGCACCTCCAAACACAAATTATGCTAATCAGGTGGTCCAGCCAGAGCCAGGAAGAGGAGGTGTGATTATTTTCAGGAAGCCTCCATGATTGGCAGCCAACTCCTACTGAGAACCACAACTGGTTGGCTCTTTGGAACCTTGCAGAGTGCTTGCCTCCCTCCCCTTAACTAAAGGCTGCTCCATACTCTACCTGTCCGGCGGGGCTGTGGTCAAGCTGTTCCACTTGCCATGCATCAATGCCACTTTGTTCAGACTGACTGGCTCTCCTGACAGTGACCCTCCTGCCGTCTGTATTATTTAAAGGAGATTTATGGTTGGGTGTCTCGTGCTGTGAAACATGAGCTGTGACCCCCGGACGGGGAAGCCAGCAGGGAAAAACATTAATATTATGGCACACGGGGAAATGAAACTCATAGGCAGCAGCAAAAAAGAACAACGGAAATGTGAGATGGGAAATGTATGGACGTGTCATAAACTACACCGAATATTTGAGTTTCCTCTCTGATGGAGCCTGAAAATATGCTCAGGTTAGGGTTGTAGTGTTTTGGGGTTTTTCTGATTTTTAAAATTTGTTTGTTTTCTTGTGTTTTTAGAAATAAGTGCCAAACAAGGGCTTATGTGAAAAAATACCCCAGCTTACTAGAGCACCAAGAACTCTGGCTACATATTAAAGAGGACCAGATAATTTTATGACCATTAGGACCATTTGAAGTTATGCATACTAAATTAAGCGTAATCAAAACTCATGCTTCAGGGCACACTCTGATCATTGGTAGGGTCAGGAAGATTTCATCCCTCTTCTGGTACCCTGTTCTTTAGGACGAGTGGCACTAGTCATTATGAGGGCTTTTGCAGCTACAGATCAGCTAAGAAACAGGGGAAAGACCAGAGCCCAAACCAGAAGAGCAAGTTTGAGGGTTTCTAATATAATCAGATGTATGTTTCCTGATTTCCCAAGTGCATATGTTTGAAATGAAGAGGGCTTACTATCCTAATGCCTGGGGTGTGCATCTTGAAAGAGAGGGCTCACAGTCTCCAGGTCTTTCCATAAACCGCAAAGGCCATTTGTTTTGAGAAATATTTTAAGATTGGAAAAAAGACTGAGCTGTGAATAAGTCTGACATTTTATTACCAACTCTTAGCACTAGCCAGAAACAATCTGTCCTCCTTTGGTCTCAGTGTCCTAATCTGTAAAATGGAAATAAATATTCACCATTCCAAGCAGAAACAGGCCATCCACCAAGCAGCGGTCCTTCCAAAGATGAAAAGGACTATTCTGAAATCTAGCATAATAACAGTTTAATAAAATTGCCTTTTACATGTTGACCTATCCTCCTATCTTTCACACAACCATAATCTTCTGTCAATATTTCTCTTAGAAAGAGACACATTTCATTTCCATTAATAGTACTTAGAAATTCATGGAACTAAACGAGCATAGGGATATGCGGAGGGAGGTGGGGCACCATTAAATCTTAAACACACCTCTTGCTTGGAAAATGCTCCTCACGGAGACCTGTGAGCTTTGGTTATTTTGGTGACATTAGATCCTGTACTAAAGAAACAGTATGTTTAATCTCTGCAGCAAAGATGATTTTTTAAACCATATATTTTATTTAGATGTGATTTCCTTTGCTCAATGAAAAATTAATTGATGCATGCCCTCAGACTAATCTCATAAATGCCTGGTAATCTTTTTTCCAATCTTCAAATATTTCTCAAAACAAATGGCCTTTACGGTTTACGGAAAGGCCTGGAGACAGTGAGCCCCCTCTTTTCTAGATGCACACCCCAGCGATTTGTGCTGGATCTTGAAAAGTCCTGGAATGCCCCCAAACAAAGGCTGGCGAAGCTTGCTGCAATAATTCAGTAGGAAATTGTAAAGTCCAAGATGTAGCCCCAGAAGGAAGCACTGCTGTCCTTATGTAATCTACAAAATTCTATTTCCAATTAGCTTCTGCTTCTGGGGAAGCTGGAGCAGGTGCTTACAGCTCAGCAGAGAAAATTTCCTTCTCCTAAGTATTATAGGCTCCTTTCTATCTTCTGTCACCAAAAGTGCATCCTGAAATTGCAGCAAGTGCCAGAAAACTTTCCCCAGTGAGTCACCCGTCTGAACAGCGAGCCTCTACAAATCTCCTCCCTTTCATTAAAGTACTGAATACTAAAACTTAACATCCATTTTATACAAAATGCCTGGATCTTTTAAATTTACTCTTTTAGTGTTCAATCTTGCTCATTTATCTTTCTATGTTACATGCCTAACTCCGTATGACTAACTAAAGCTGTCAGCTCCCAGAGGTCAGAGACACAACCATTTAATTCTTTCTCTAACCAGCATGGCAGTCCACTAGTTACAACTAGATGATGAACAAAAAGTGCTTGATGAAGATAGGGGTTTTATTAAACTGCCACAATCCCTGGGGTGGAAAGGGAAAGAAGACCCATCTTTTTTTCCATCTCTCCTAAAACCAATCTAAAATCTATAACTATTGCAACCTAAAAAAACAGGCATTTCCAGCTAAGATAGCATAGTGGATGAGCAAATCACGTCACTCAGCCCATCCCACCTTGCCCAGGCCTGCGAGTGCCTCACGTAGGACAGGATACCTACTACTCATGCTTTAATCCTTAGCCAGGACCACCGGGAGCTAAGAATCTCAGCACCCACTCCATGAGCCCAACGTGGCAGTTAAAATGTAACCATTAAGCAACACTGATAAAAGATTAGATGATGCTGTCATCCCATTGTTATCCAATTTATTCTACTCTGACATGGTACAAAATGGTTCTGCGTCAATAATGGTTAATAAATACAGCCGTACGTGAACGCTATCACCATTTCCATATGCTTTCACAGAGAGGAAACAGCTCTCTCTTCCATTTCTCCAAGTTCATTTCTTTAGTAAGTAATGACAGTTTCACCTCCAGATTCTATTTGACTATAAAGAACATTCACAGAATGACCTAGATATTTGGTTCAAAAGCACCTGCTGTTGACTGAGGGCTCATCTCACTAGTCTGGGCTGTACATGTCTTATTGGGGGGCAGGGAGAATAAGTGCTCTTCCTCATGGATCCTTCTGGATGGACACATAGAGGTCCCATTCCTGCACAAACACTGCAAATTTCAGACAGCCATTCTTTTTATCAACAGGTCCCAGTGACTTACCTGTCCAGAATTCAAATTCCAGAACGTAGTTAATGCTTGGAATGCCTATAATCTAGAGTTTTTCCCATTAAAATTTCATGCTATGTAAAGGTACAGTCTTGAACTACTTTGTAATTACTTTGAAAGTCTTGTCTCCTTCAGAGTACTGTATTTTATAGAGCACTTAACATACAGTATATACCTTCCAAATTGGCTGGATCATAAAAAAAAATCACCAGAAAATATCTAAGTATACAGATTCTCAAGCCTCATCCCAGACCTAAAGAATTGGAATCTCTTGACAGAAGGGCCTGGAAATGTGTAGTTTTGACTACTCTCAGGTGATTCTGATGAACAGGAGAGTTTGGGAAACAGACGGTTCTCAGGGGATTTACACAACAGCCCCATGAAAAAGGCAGAGCAAATTTTAGCTCTATTTTACAGATATTAAAAAATGGAGCTCAGAGAGGTTAGTTCCCTCCACTGTGCTTAAATCTACCTCATCAGCTCTATATCATGTTTATACATCACTTGCATTCCTAGCCTTCCCTCTCTCTATAAGCCTCCATCAAATAATATGTAGCACTCTGTAGGTGACCTAATAGTTATTCTTGCAGATAGTAGGGACACTGACTGCACAGCAATTCCCGAGAAATTCTCTCCCAATATTTCGAGAGGATGCCTGGCATACCTGTGCCCACTCTCGATTCCTGGCACCACTTTTGGTCCACATTCTTATATAATCAACATCCGTTCAATAGAGCCTCCCTCTGCTGAGGAATTAATCACCAGAAATACTGCACATGAGGATATAATATACAAAATATCTGTATAATACAGCCTCTTAAGCAATTATCCTATACCACTGGGTCACATTATGCAACTTAATATTTCCCATAACAAAAGTAGAGTTATGGGATTTTTTAAATGTATACGTTAAGTTTTACTTTAATCATTTGCGGCATTCTTTTATATTATTTTACTATTGCATGTCAGTAATCAGTGACAATTAAATTTTTTAAACCTTGCATTGAAAATTAACTCTCATCAGAAAAAGGATTAAGACTAGGGCTTTCATGGTTCTAAAGCTGAACTAAGTGGAGGAAAAGATGTTACACAGGGGGGAAATTTCCCTTGACTCAATACACGCCAGTGGGCTTGAATGATTTCTGAGAATTTTCCATCAGTGTTTTCTCAAGTAGCCTTTGGCGGTCTGTTCTCTCGGTGTCATTCCTAGTAATTCTAGCAGGAGTGGCTGTACCCCAAAAAGAGGAATCATCGTTCTGTGTGCTCCCACTGAGATGTGGGGAGAGGTTGTGTGAACATCTGAAGAATGAGAATCAGACCCTACACCAATTCTGGTTTATGTATTGCCTGGGAGGAGGGAGACCGGTGGGGAGGGAGCTCAGGATGGGTTTGGCAAGGCAGTGAGCAGGCCCTCCATCTCTGCCTCTTGGTCGCCTCCCAAGGACACAGTGCCTATTCAGAATTCGAGTTCATGGAGGCTTTTCAATCAATAACATATGGTCACGAAAGCGCTAGTGCTATACAAACAGACTGAAATAAATATGCTCAGCAAATAAAATATCTGTATGTGAAACAACAAAGCTTTTAGTTTAACTGCAGAAAATGAAAAACAAGTCTACTTAAAACCAAGCTAAATGAGCAATCAGTTATTCAATGGGAGTTTTTGGAGATGAATGAGCTGGCAGATGCTTTAGTCAAATCATTAAGACCAGATATCAGTAATTCCTAAGGAATGGAGGCAACACTCACCAGCAACAACTTAATGTGGCCGGGGCCCCACAGCCTTTCTTTCCCCACTAGGACTGGTGCAAGGAACGCTGGGACACACCAGCTGTTTAAAAAGCCAAGTGGCTCCTAGCACACCAGCTTGTTAGCCTTTATCTTACATGCATTTTTTTTCCCTCCCAGATTCATGATCTCAGATTAGGTAGGTGGTGGGGTGGCTCTAAATATACCTCCCTGTTACCCGAGACCTGGATCAGGGAAGGTGCTTATTAATATCATGGAGATATGATTTTTAATGATCTCTGAAAACAGCCTATATGGGTGTGAATAATGGCACTGTCTCATTGCATGCGTGGTTTGTGCTTTTGTCTCAGACAGGTTCATTTTTCACTGGAGGGGAAAGGTTCATGCCGCACGAGGGGGGTAACCAGTTGATGTTACAAGGCTGACTATTAGGCCCCTTGCTGTTCCACATGTCACAGGGAAGGACTCCAGCCGGCAACCTTAATGCCTACTTCAGCATCTTGAAGAAATTAATGAACACAGCTTCTATGGCAAAACATTTCAATCAACCCTTACCAGCTGTGCCTACATTTAAGAAAAAGAAAAGGGAGGGGGGGAATGCCCAGGTTTATCAAAAAAGTTTCTTCGAAAGATCAACCGTGGTTTTGGCTGTGAGCAGGGATGTGGGAGGTGGGGAAAGGAAGAGCAGGAGTAAAGGTAGAAGGTTGCCAGTGCCGAGTGCCAAAAGATGTGCTCTGGCCCCTGTGTTTGTTGAACAAATTAAGCACGTTCTGGTTGTTCACCTGCTGAAGTAGCAGCAGTGCATATGGCCTAGAAGTTAAAAATAAGGAAATATGCATACATTACCATACTTAATAGACGACCCTCTCCATTTAATATGCAAATTTCCTGAAATATTACTGAATGCCGTCTGTTCTAAATGAATAAATTTGAATTGCAATTAGAATAATCCTTTATAATTAATGAAAACTGTCAATTTTAGTTCATAAGTAATTTGATTAACAGGATGATGGGACACTTATCAAGTTCACTGGACTGCTAGGGTATGAGAAAACTGACAGTGAAAGTAGGGCGGGCCAGGCACTCAGGCTCCACTGGAGTATTATCCTAAATTATTGATAACACAAGCTAATGAACTTCAGAAAGTGAACTCTGGGGGCCTCATTTAAAGGGACAGCATTGGAGGTTGATGGGCAGCGTGAGATGAAGATCTTTCAGAATGCATCTTTGCTGGTATTTTTGGCTCATAGGAAAATAAATGTTTAGAAATGCCAGGGCAAAAGAAAACATTGGCTTAAAACACAAATTTACCGTTTCCAGCTGTTGCTGTAACAAAAGGAAACAATATTCAGAGGATAAATGTAAGAAGAGACAATCCAAAAACATGTGGAATGAAGTTTATGGTAATGCATCACAGGCGAAGGATACAGCCATAGCAGTGGGGCCGTCTCAATTTCCCTTCATTGTTTCTTTCTTCAGAAAGACCAGGAACAAGAACTTTTTAAACAGTATTAACTGGACATTTATATGAAACAACTGGAGGAGGGGGACTCCGTGGAGGCACACACAACTCTTAGTTACGAAACTAACAATAAGGGCACAGAAGGACCCTAAAGAAATAGATGCCCATCGCATTCTCAATGAGGAGGAAAGGAGGTAGGGAAGAGGGTTAATGTTACAAGAGAATGCTGGCATTCTTTTATTGTTGTTGTTAATTAACATGAAGACAGAGTAAGTAAAAACAAGAAAAGGAGCTATGAAAAAAACTTACTTTACTTTTTCCAGAAATTGATTCCAAAACTCAAAGCAAAAGTGCCACTGGTATCAAGACTAGGTCTGCATTTGGGGGCTTTCACACTCACTGGCAGGTGAGAAAGTGTATTAAGAACCTTCTCCTGGGAGTCTCGGGAGAGCAAGGGTCTGGTTTTCTCGATTCACAGCCTCCTGTCAGACCTTGCTCTTTCATGCCTTCCACACCTATAGCCCATGACAACTACCAGTGACCTCCTTGCTGACAAAGGGGACTCCAAATTTCATTGATGTTGGCAGAATAGAGGCAAGTCATAGTTCTTTACTTCTATCTAGTTCTCCTACACCCATTGAGAAGTGCCTTAATTCCAAGGACGGGAGTTATCTATCCAAAAGACTTCTTGTCCCTGAAAAATTAATCAGAATTCATGTGGGCATAATCCTGTCATGGTAACTCAAGACCATCAAGGAATAATTTTTCAAGAATAAGACTAGTTGGGCTCCTGGAGCTTCAGGCTGGGGTGAGGAGCAGCGTCTGTGCACAGCGCCTGCTGTCACCATCTTGAACTGTGGTGTCCTGGGCAGCACTTCTCCACAGGGCTACGTGCCAAACTGTCATGTTGCTCGCTGCAATTCTTCACTGGGAACGCTAATTCCACGTGTTAGGTGCGAAACTTCTGCACACAGCCCACTACAGGCAAACAAAACCAGGCTAAGCCCCAAAGAAGAGATTCAAGCCAGTCTTCAGACCCAAAGCACTGACTGAAGGAGTAGCTGGATCTACTTGAGGGCTACACACTGTGACAGCAAATATATAGAGCATGGATTTCCCCATTGTTTTCCCAGAGGAATTTAAGTCCATCTATATGACTGTGTGGCTGACAGGGTCTTGGTGCTCTGGCTGAGTGCCAGGTCTGAGCCTCTGAGATGGAGAGCCGAGTTTAGGACATTGGTCCACCAGAGACCTCCTGGCTCCACGTAATATGGAACGGTGAAAGCTCTCCCAGAGATCTCCATCTGAACACTATGACCCAGCTCCACTCAACGACCAGCCAGCTACAGTGCTGGAAACCCTATGCTAAACAACTAGCAAGACAGAAACACAACCCCAACCATTAGCAGATAGGCTGCCTAAAATCACAATAAGGTCACAGACACCCCAAAACACACCACCGGATGCGGTCCTGCCCACCAGAAAGACAAGATCCAGCCTCATCCACCAGAACACAGGCACCAGTCCCCTCCACAGCCCAGTGAACCAACCTTACCCACTGGAGGCAGATGCCCAAAACAACGGGAACTATGAACTTGCAGCCTGTGAAAAGGAGACCCCCAACACAGTAAGTTAGGCAAAATGAGAAGACAGAGAAACACACAGCAGATGAAGAAGCCAGGTAAAAACCCACCAGACCAGACAAATGAAGACAAAATAGGCAGTCTACATGAAAAAGAATTCAGAATAATGATAGTAAACATAATCTCAAATCTTGGAAGTAGAATAGAGAAAACACAAGAAATGATTAACAAGGACCTCGAAGAACTAAAGAGAAAACAAACAGTGATGCACAATACAATAAATGAAACTAAAAATTCTCTAGAAGGGATCAATAGCAGAATAACTGAGGCAAAAGAACGGATAAGTGACCTGGAAGATAAAAGAGTGGAAATAACCACCACAGAGCAGAATAAAGAAAAAAGAATGAGAAGAATTGAGGACAGTCTCAGAGACCGCTGGGACAACATTAAATGCACCAACATTTGAATTATAGGGGTCCCAGAAGAAGAGAAAAAGAAAGAAAAATATTTGAAGAATATGTTTGAGAAATATATTTAAATATATTTGAGAAAATATTTGAAGAGATTATAGTTGAAAACTTCCATAATATGGGAAAAGAAAGAGACAATCAAGTCCAGGAAGCACAGAGAATCCCATACAGGTTAAAACCAAGGAGAAACACGCCAAGACATATACTAATCAAACTATCAAAAATTAAAAACAAAGAAAATATATTAAAACCAGCAAGGGAAAAACAACAAATGACATACAAGGGAAGCCCCATAAGCTTAACAGCTGATCTTTCAGTAGAAACTCTGCAAGCCAGAAGGGAGTGGCAGGACATAATTAAAGTGATTAAAGGGAAAAACCTACATCCAAGATTACTCTACCCAGCAAGGATCTCATTCAGATTCAATAGAGAAATTAAAACCTTTACAGACAAGCCAAAGCTAAGAGAATTCAGCACCACCAAACCAGCTGTACAACAAATGTTAAAGGAACTTCTCTAGGCAGGAAACACAAGAGAAGGAAAAGACCTACAATAACAACCCCAAAACAATTAAGAAAATGGTAACAGGAACATACATATTGATAATTACCTTAAATGTAAATGGATTAAATGCTCCAACCAAAAGACATAGACTGGCTGAATGGATCCAAAAACAAGACCTGTATACATGCTGTCTACAAGAGACCCACTTCAGACCTAGGGACACATACAGACTGAAAGTGAGGGGATGGAAAAAGATATTCCTGCAAATGGAAATTAAAAGAAAACTCAAGTAGCAATTCTCATATCAGACAAAATAGGCTTTAAAGTAAAGACTATTACAGGAGACAAAGAAGGACACTACATAATGATCAAGGGATCAATCCAAGAAGAAGATATAACAATTGTAAATACTCATGCACCCAACATAGGAGCACCTCAATACATAAGGCACATGCTAAGAGCCATAAATGGGGAAATAGACAATAACACAATCATAGCAGGGGACTTTAACATCCCACTTTCACCAATGGACAGAGCATCTAAAATGAAAATAAATAAGGAAACACAAGCTTTAAATGATACATTAAACAAAATGGGCTTAATTGATATTTATAGGACATTCAATCCAAAAACAACAAATTACACTGTCTTCTCAAGTGCTCATGGAACATTCTCTAGGATATATCATATCTTGGGTCACAAGTCAAGCCTTGGTAAATTTAAGAAAACTGAAATCGTATCAAGTGTCTTTTCCAACCACAACACAATGAGACTAGATATCAATTACAGGAAAAAAAATCTGTAAAAAAAATACAAACATATGGAGGCTAAACAATGTACTACTAAATAACCAAGAGATCACTGAAGAAATCAAAGAGGAAATCAAAAAATACCTAGAAACAAATGACAATGAAAACATGATGACCCAAAACCTATGGGACTCTGCAAAAGCAGTTCAAAGGGAAGTTTATAACAATACAATCCTACCTCAAGAAACAAGAAACATCTCAAATAAACCTAACCTTACCTTACACCTAAAGCAATTAGAGAAAGAAGAACAAAAAACCCCAAAGTTAGCAGAAGGAAAAAATCATAAAGATCAGATCAGAAATAAATGAAAAAGAAATGCAGGAAACAATAGCAAAGATCAATAAAACTAAAAGCTGGTTCTTTGAGAAGATAAACAAAATTGATAAACAATTAGCCAGATTCATCAAGAAAAAAAGGAAGAAGACTCAAATCAATAGAATTAGAAATGAAAAAGGAGAAATAACAACTGACATTGCAGAAATACAAAGGATCATGAGAGATTACTACAAGCAACTGTATGCCAATAAAATGGACAACCTGGAAGAAATGGACAAATTCTTAGAAATGCACAACCTGCTGAGACTGAACCAGGAAGAGAAAGAAAATATAAGTAGAACAATCACAAGCACTGAAATTGAGACTGTGATTAAAAATCTTCCAACAAACAAAAGCCCGGGACCAGACGGCTTCACAGGTGAATTCTATCAAACATTTAGAGAAGAGCTAACACTTATCCTTCTCAAACTCTTCCAAAAGATAGCAGAGGGAGGAACACTCCCCAACTCATTCTATGAGGCCACCATCACCTGATACCAAAACCAGACAAAGATGTCACAAAAAAAGAAAACTACAGGCCAATATCACTGATGAACATAGATGCAAAAATTCTCAACAAAATACTAGCAAACACAATCCAACTGCACATTAGAGGGATCATACACCATGATCAAGTGGGGTTTATCCCAGGAATGCAAGGAGTCTTCAATATATGCAAATCAATCAATGTGATAAACCATACTAAAATATTGAAGGAGAAAAACAATATGATCATCTCAATAGATGCAGAGAAAGCTTTTGACAAAATTCAACACCCATAAATGATAAAAACCCTCCAGAATGTAGGCATAGAGGGAACTTTCCTCAACGTAAAAAAGGCCATATATGACAAACCCACAGCCAACATCATTCTCAATGGTGAATAACTGAAACCATTTCCTCTAAGATCAGGAACTAGACAATGTTGCCCACTCTCACCACTATTATTCAACATACTTTTGGAAGTTTTAGCCTCAGCAATCAGAGAAGAAAAAAAAATAAAAGGAATCCAAATCAGAAAAGAAGAAGTAAAGCTGTCACTGTTTGCAGATGACACAATACTATACATAGAGAATCCTAAAGAGGCTACCAGAAAACTACTAGAGTTAATCAATGAATTTGATAAAGTAGCAGGATACAAAATTAATGCACAGAAATCTCTTGCATTCCTATACATTAATGATGAAAAATCTGAAAGAGAAATTAAGGAAACACTCCCGTTTACCAGTGCAACAAAAGGAATAAAATACCTAGGAATAAACCTACCTAAGGCGACAAAAGACCTGCATGCAGAAAACTATAAGACACTGATGAAAGAAATTAAAGATGATACAAACAGATGGAGAGATATACCATGTTCTTAGATTGGAAGAATCAATATTGTGAAAATGGCTATACTACCCAAAGCAATCTACAGATTCTTTGCAATCCCTATCAAACTACCAATGGCATTTTTCACAGAACTAGGACAAAAAAGTTTGCAATTTGTATGGAAACACAAAAGACAATGAATAGCCAAAGCAATCTTGAGAAAGAAAAATGGAGCTGGAGGAATCAGTCTCGCTGACTTCAGACTATACTACAAAATTAAAGTAATCAAGACAGTATGGTACTGGCACAAAAACAGAAATATAGATCAATGGAACAGGAGAGAAAGCCCAGAGATAAACTCATGCACATATGATCACTTTATTTTTAATAAAGGAGTCAAGAACATACAATGGAGAAAAGACAGCCTCTTCAATAAGTGGTGCTGGGAAAACTGGACAGCTACCTGTAAAAGAATGAAAGTAGAACACTCCCTAACACCTTACACAAAAATAAACTCAAAATGGATTAAAGACCTAAATGTAAGGCCAGACACTATCAAACTCTTAGAGGAAAACATAGGCAGAACACTCTATGACATAAATCACAGCAAGATCCCTTTTGACCCACCTCCTAGAGAAATGGAGATAAAAACAAAAATATACAAATGGGACCTAATGAAACTTAAAAGCTTTTGCACAGCAAAGGAAACCATAAACAAGATGAAAAGACAACCCTCAGAATGGGAGAAAATATTTGCAAATGAAACAACGGACAAAGGATTAATCTCCAAAATTTATAAGCAGCTCATGCAGCTCAGTGTCAAAAAGACAAACAACCCCATCCAAAAATGGGCAGAAGACCTAAATAGACATTTCTCCAAAGAAGATATACAGATTGCCAACAAACACATGAAAGGATGCTCAACATCACTAATCATTAGAGAAATACAAACTAAAACTACAATGAGGTATCACCGCACACCAGTCAGAATGGCCATCATCAAAAAATCTAATTACAATAAATGCTGGAGAGGGTGTGGAGAAAAGGGAACCCTCTTGCACTGTTGGTGGGAATGTAAATCGATACAGCCACTACGGAGAACAATATGGAGGTTCCTTAAAAAACTAAAAATAGAACTACCATACGACCCAGCAATCCCACTACTGGGCATATACCCTGAGAAAACCATAATTCAAAAAGAGTCATGTATCACAATGTTCATTGCAGCTCTATTTACAATAGCCAGGACATGGAAACAACCTAAGTGTCCATCAACAGATGAATGGATAAAGAAGATGTGGCACATATATACAATGAAATTATTACTCAGCCATAAAAAGAAACGAAATTGAGTAATTTGTAGTGAGGTGGATGGACCTAGAGTCTGTCATACAGAGTGAAGTAAATCAGAAAGAGAAAAACAAACACCATATGTTAACACATATATGTGGAATCGAAAAAAAAAAAAAAGGTTCTGAAGAACTTAGGGGCAGGACAAGAATAAAGATGCAGACATAGATAATGGACTTGAGGACACAAGGAGGGGGAAGGGTAATAAGCTGGGACGAAGTGAGAGAGTGGCATGGACATATATACACTACCAAATGTAAAATAGGTAGCAAGTGGGAAGCAGCCGCGTAGCACAGGGAGATCAGCTAGATGGTTTGTGATCACCTAGAGGGGTGGGATAGGGAGGGTGGGAGGGAGATGCAAGAGGGAGGAGATATGGGGATATATGTATATGTATAGCTGATTCACTTTGTTATAAAGCAGAAACTAACACACCATTGCAAAGCAATTATACTCCAATAAAGATGTTAAAAAAAAAAAAGAATAAGACTAGTCATAATAATACTAGTCATTTGATTTGATATAAAAAAATAAATAGGGGCTTCCCTGGTGGCGCAGTGGCTGACAGTCCACCTGTTGATGCAGGGGACACGGGTTCGTGCCCCGGTCCGGTAATATCCCACATGCCACGGAGCAGCTGGGCCTGTGAGCCATGTCCGCTGAGCCTGCGCGTCTGGAGCCTGTGCTCTGCAACGGGAGAGGCCGCGACAGTGAGAGGCCCGCGTACCACAAAAAATAAAAAATAAAATAAAATAAAATAAACCCATCACATAATAATGATGATGGTGACTTTTTTTAAAAAAACACTTACAATTTACTTTTAAAATATTCTAAATGCCAGACATCGTGCTAAGTTGTTTAAGTCATTAAACACTTAAGGTGACCCTGGCAGTACATATTACATCCATTTGACAGGTGAATAAACCAAGGCTCAGAAAGATTGGGTGCCTTGCAAAACAAATGAATCACCCCCAGGACTTGGCAGAGTCAGGATTTGAACTCTGGGTCTGCCTGTCTCTGGAGCCTAAGCTGTTAACCTAATATGTTTCCTAGGCTGATTTCCATTTCATAACAATGTGCTTGGATTTTGGACATATTGAATTATGCTACAGTTCCCCTCACTTTACTATCACATTTTCATTTCCTTGCTCTGGACCACCATGACTGTTAAGTTCCCTGTGCCATTTCTAAGCCAGCTCAGCCAGTATACATTTGGAGTCACTGTCCCCGCCCCTCGCATGGAACAAGGAGGTCATTAACATTGTCTTTCTTTCGTTCTACAATGTGGGTTGAAAGCAACCCTTAGCATCCACTGCCTCACAATGTGGGCTGAAAGCAACCCTTTAGCATCCACTGCCTCCCACAAAGTGTCTCTTGGAATCCATATATTTAGAGCTCAGTTTTCAAAGCACCACAGGCACCAGGTAAGGTTCATTCCTTGGACTCTGCCCTAGAGGCCTGTGTTGCCACTATCCTAACTAGCCAACTTCGGCCCTGGGAGATCTGTAATAAAAGCTGTTAGCTCTTTGACACTCAATGAAAGAAACAAACACGAAACCAGTGATGTTCTTGGTTATTAATCTCCCTATTAGACCCAAATAAAATTAAGCAGCTGGTGGCCCTATGTCTCCACAAAATTAATATTAAAAACTCTCTTTGAGCCATTTAAATCCCTTGTACATACACTCCAAGCCTCAAGTGCTCTCATTCTTCCCAGCAGTACAAGCAATTTTTTTTCCTCTCCACCCCTGTTAGTCTTGCACATGTTTCCGGTACCCAGAGGATTTCTTTGTTTTTCCCTATAACTTACCCCATCTGCAAATTCCCAAGATAATAACAAGAGAGACCTATCTAGGTACTAACCCCTCTGAATATTAGAGCAGGGAGGTCATTTAGAGATCTTCCAGCTGAATGTTTCTCAAGGTTTATATGCCACGACTGGTTTTAGATTTATACTTTTTTTGTGGTTACAATGTTATTTTTAAGTGTATTAGCAAAGAAAAACGATAAACAGGCATCAAACTTTTGCTTTCACAGATAGCACTGCCTAGCTCCAAACCTAAGTGAATATTTAGGTAAGAAGTGGTGAAGAGATTTTTTTTTTATTATAAACACAAATATGGAGTAAATAATACTCTAGGTGCTACTCATCTACAGCAAACGTCACAAGGGTACTCTGTGAACAATAGAACTTCCAGAAAAACTGATCTAGCTCAAACCCCTCTTTTTCCTGGAGCTCAGAGAGGTGCAGGCCATACAGCAAAGTAGAGGCAAGGCTGGAGCTGGAACTCGGACGTCCTAGGGAGGTGCTCTTTCCTCTACCCAGGGAGCCAGGCCTTCATTTGGTTCACTTGGGAAGAAAGGGGAAAGTGAACCCCAAGAAGGCTGCAGAGCTGCCCTGGGGCACTTGAAGATGAGAGGACAGAGAGCAAGCAGCAGTGTCCTCCAGTCTCCTTCTTCAGCCAGAGCACCTCCACTTGGGTTAGGTTTAATTTGGGAGCTCCGTGTCTGATTTCATTTGAAGACAAAGTTTTACATAAGATTTTTAAAAGGATTCCACTGACACAACGATAAAAAAATTCTTCAAACTGCTGGAAGCTCCTATGTTCAGTCTTGCCGTACCATTCAACCTTGCTCACGGGGAAGCAAACTGGTCTCCATCAGCATGGTCTAGCAGCTCCCAAAATATGGCTCAAGGACTAGTTATGCTAGAATCTCCTGGGGTGGGGTGGGGTAATCTGTTAAAAAGCAAATTCCTGGACCCTATCCAGTTTGTTTATAAAAAATAAACTTTCTGGGAGTGAAGTCCCATAATTTGCATGTTTAAGTAGCTTCCTAGGTGATCATACCCTGAACTAAGACCTAAGAACCAGTAAAATGGAATGATGGATTAGCAGCAGGGCTAAGAGAGAGAGATTGAAAGAAAAAACATTAGTGAAAGAAAAAGAGATTGTGACCAAGGGAGAAAGAGAAGCTGAAATTTAATAATTTTCTGATCCCTCAGTGGAATACTGCCTTTATGGTTAAGCCACCTTATGATAAAGTTATCTTAGTACTTATGTAACTAAAGCAATCTCTCACCCGTGTATCCCCACCCTGACACTTAGCGTGTCCTTTAAACTGAGTTCCTTTCTGAAGAGAATGGTGTAACCATGAATTTATGACTTAATCACCAGATACCCAAGAGAGCATCCTGTGTGCTGGGTGAGGCATGTATACCAAAATAAAGATAAGCCGCTTCTCAATAGCAAGTTTCACTCTGGTACAAAGGCAGCACATGCATTTGAAAATGCATGTTTTCTCCAAACTTAAGTTAAGGGTGGGCTTGTATATACAAATTAGCTACTGATAGAGTTTGTGTGGCCTTTCAGCTCATGCATTCATTATCAATGGAGCCAACACTCCCAATACACCATGGCCTAGAGCTCTCTGCAAATGGATGTTAAAAATCTTATTTGGTGAAAGAAAGAATTTTTTTCTTGGTTAAAAAAAAAAAATCTGCATTCAGACTCCATCTGTTTACCACTTGTTGGGCCTGCAAGGATGTGCAGACACCCTCCAAGGCTGACATGGGTGGTCACCTCCCATAGAGCAAGAAATAAACCCGCTTTCATTAACTGCTGGCATTTATGAGGATCTTATAATAAAATTAGAATTTTTTTAAGGCAGTTCAGAATAATAGCAACCTTGTAGGGGAAAACGGTAGTCATGTTACTTGGGTAACATGTGGTCTAAGTAGCCTGAGGGGGAACCCCTGAGAGGGTTCTTATCCCATCGATAAGATCAACCACACTTGAGGGGCCAGTGAGAACAACCTCAGTGCCTGCCGTTCTTGGATCTGTAACAGGGGACATCGCCAAACAATGTGCTGGCAAACAATGGAGAAACACAGACACCAAATGGGGAAGCAGATCTTCCCTCAACCTTGAGAGTGAGAAATTACTCCAATGCTTAGAGAAGATGCATTCCAACAACTGTGCTCATTTTCAGAATAAAACACCAGTGAACTGGCCTGGGAAGAAGACTTGAAACAGAACTACATCTTCTCTCAACCAAAGGCTCATTAGTAGCATATGTGGGGACAAAGGACAGGAATGTCCTGGAAGCACGGGTAATAGGGTTTCATTCATATATCAAACACCTACCAAATGCTAAGCACTACATGCATCCATCATCCAATTTAATCCTCACAAAACCACATTGTGGTAGGTATTATTATCTCAGTTTATAGATAGGCGTGTGAAATGTATCAAGATTTAGCAAATTCCCAACTGCAGAGTTTTTTGAATATCGGACTAAGATATCTCAGCCGTGTTATCAATACATTGCACACAGCCCCACAGAAGTGCAGAAAGGAAAATCTAGAGGAAAAAACGTGTCTTTGAAAACATGCTCCTAAATTCCCCACAATGAAAATAATGATAGCTACAATTTCCTAGCACCTCTTATGCCATACATATATGACTTCATTTGATCTTCTCAACCATCCCATCAGGTATTATTCTTAAGTCACAGGTGAGGACACTGAAACCAAGAGGAGTTCAATTACAAGCTCAAGTTTACACAACGCCTAACCAAACTGGGATCTTAACCCAGATCTGTCTGATCCCCCATCCCCTGGGCTTTCGATCACATTATTCTGTCTTTTCCTAGGAGTGAAATCTTCCTTTTCCATTCCTTTCAACTGTAGATGATGGTAAAACGGAATCTTAAACTTCAACTGTAAAGAGGCTAAAAGGAATGTGTTACTCCTTCAAGCACTTGCATTTTGTGCCACCTGGACAGTCAATGTTCACTGTGAAAACTGGTGATGTGAAAGCCACGAGCATCAGGCAAACTCTTTCCCCAAGCCAGTGGAACCCCTGCGAGCCAATTCCGTCTCATGGACTTGCCCCTTCTCCTTTGAATGCAGGCTATTCCACTGGTCTGACTCACTAACACCTATCTGGAGAAAGAAATGACAGAACTAGAGAGAATGGCATGAATACTGAGGTCCTTGTGTTTCAATTTGCCTGGAAATCTGTGTGTTGTTAAAACAAATGTAGAAATTAGCCATTTGGGAACCTAGCTTGGGTACATATCTTCATCTGTCACCACATTTGGGGGGAAAACACTGCAGAATCCTTGTAGTGTTTAAGCTTGTAGAGAGGGAAAAAAGTCCACTTGGAAGCAAACTAATACTGAACACGTTTATGCTTTTGACCTCACAATATGGTAACTAACGATGCTTTTGCAAACAGACTTGGGAAAGTAAATGGATGATTGCAGAGGGGAGAACCCCAAACGAGGGTGATAAGATTCATTTCACCTACGTTAGCCCTTAATTCTTAACAGGACAGCCGGCACAAATTCTATACAGCTTGCCTAAATAGATGAAATCGAGCCTTATTCTGAATTCAAATCTGAGACCCAGTGCATGTAATACAGTGCCTTAATAGGTTTCCAAACTCTCATTTGGCCTCAGTTATACAACCAGCTGACACTGAAAATAATTAATGCCCTTTAGGACTTGCATCTGCTCCTATGGTTCCAAGTCAAGGTTTTTAATTGGGCTATTTTGGCATTTGGAGACAATGGCAAGGTGAAATAACCTTTCTTTAATATTTTTGAGGTCAGCAGATAGTCCTGCCAAAGGTCATCCTTCAGGTTCACAAATGAGTCATTTGTATCACCTAATGCAATCTGTGACTTGCAAATTGCACTGGGATGTGTTAGCGTGCATTAATTAGTCCATGTGATGAATACTGAATTCATCATTACTAGCTGGAGCTTGTAGAGGTGTGCCAATACTTGTTTTGGCGGTTTGTGGTTGCTTATTTTTCTTTTACACTCCACTTCCAACCCTTGTCTGAGATCTTCAACACCCCAGGCTCAATAATTGGCACACTAAAATTAACCCTCTCACTACGGCACTGCCAGGACCTAGGAAAAGATGCACTGGCATAAAAATATTACAAAGCAGGAAGCAACCACAGTCTCCCTGTCTTTGGTTTGTTTAATCTATAACTCAGCATCAAAAGATGATTCTTCCTGCCCTTTATGATCCAGAGCATTGCTAACCTTGAGAGAGAAACAGACAGACAGACAGACAGACAGACAGACAGAGACAGAGAAAGACAGAGAGAGAGAGACTTGTTTCAAACACTTTGCTCAGAGCAGTGCCCTGAGGTGCACTGGGTCCTCTCAACTGCTTGGCAGCTACTGCCTATAATGAAGGCATTATTAATTTCAGTTTCAGGGGATGGAAAATCAGGATGTGGACACTGTATGGCTATACCATCTGTGCAGTTGACATATATTGATTTATACCTTCTTCCCATCTGTCCTTGACACTGTGCAGTCACAGAGGTCACAGTCTTCTCTTTTCTGGAATTCCCCCCAAATGCAACTTGCAACCCAGGACCCTCTCAATGCTATTGTGTACTACTAAGGAAAACTGGGGGCAAAGTGTCTGCATCCGTCATCTCCCAGGTAGGTCTCTTGAACCCAACATAACAATAACCAACCACATCAAAAGGATGTAGGAAAACAACAGCTCTTCCACTTTGCTTTAAGACAGAGTCAGTGAGGGGCAGACATTTAAAATGGATCTTCTAGTTCTCCCGCATTTTGAGGATAACAAAGAGAATTAACGCACCACTCTAGAAGTTAGCACATTCTTTCCACAGAAAGGTACAGTAGCCAATTAAGTTATACACAGTAGATCAAGGGGATTGGAAAAGTAGACTTACAGAAAGTTATGAAGCTGAAAGCCAGCAGGTGGGTACACCCTGTTCTACATTAGGGACACTGGGAGAAAAATAGTCTCCAGTTAATGAGATATTTGTGTGTGTTATGTTTCATATACTTTTTTTTTTAAGGGAACTATCTGTTTCTGTTATTGTCTCTTCAGGAGTGAGAAAGCCTGAGGCAGATTTCAGAGGGATTTTATTTCAAGGACTATTATTTATTTTCACTTTTTTTCCTAACTGCTCTCTGTCCAGGTGAAATTGGACACAACTGAATTCACAGTGGACTTTTTGAGGATTCAAGTGCCCACTTATATTTGCAAAGTAAGAAATAAGTGGCTTATTGCAGCCCAAGTGAACGGCTGAGCCTACAATTAACCAATTATGTTGTCCATTGGGGGAGGGGAGATTTGAATGCAGAAAGCCTTTCCACGGTTTGAGCCGAGGCCTTTCCAACAGACTGGAGGAACCCCAGGAAGAGGGTTAGGAGCCTCTCCATCAAAGCAGAGCCAGGCCGCTCAGATTCAGAGAATTCTTTTTGTCAGTTTTTTCCTATAGCTCTAAAATTCTCCAGGTCCAGGTAATAAGCACTGCATCACCCTCCCAAAGGGGGAAATTTTTTTTAAAGATTTTCACAGGCACCTGTAAACCTTCACATTCTAAATGAAGTAAATGTCCAACCTTGCCTTATCCATAAAAATCTCCTCCTCCCCTTTCCTTTTCTCATAAAATTAAAGATTAAATTTTCAGTCCATATTTATAGCTGAAAATGAATCCATCTTTCAGTTATGGCTGAGAGAAAATATTGCAGCTTTCAAAATATTTTAAGGAAATTTCCCTTGCTTTGGAGGGTGGATTTCAGATCACTCAGCCAATTTGATTTCAAAACAGGAAATTTTGTTTTGATTAAACTGTATAACTATGCTGAGCTTCTGCAAACCTGGGCAAGAAATAAAAGTGTTTGGGGAAGGGGGCAGGATTTGAAAATAGCCACATTATACCAAAAGGATATACTACTAGCTCCTTTAAGTCAGCTCTAGAGGAAATAGCATTAAATCAAGAAACAGTACACAAGTCACACCTTTCTTGGGCTTCAGATTTTCCCCATGTGTAAAACCAAGGACTGGACTAGTTCAGGTCCCTTTCAGATCCAAATGCCCATGATTCTGAATCTTAAACACACTTCATGAACCATGAACTGGTGATAAACCAGTCAAGCCTTGGCTTCTGGCTAGTTAAGGAAGATTCAAAAGCCACTGCCTCTGAGCAGAAAGCCAAACCAGGGCATGGCTTATCATCCTCACCCCTTTCTTTTAGCCCTTTTGGCTTCAGCATCATTTTAATGATCGTACTTGAAACTAAGTTCACACAGATTTGTGCGTTTAATCGCTTGTTGTTTTAAACACTGGAGACTTTCCCTATAGCCCAGATGTGTCATTCACAGAAACACTGTCCCTTGTGAGATTTACAAGATAAAATCATATGTTCTTAGTTATCTAACTTTTTATCCTCCAACATTCTCCTACTGAGTTCACCCTGGTCCCCAGTAGCCTGCTAACATCTGCTCTGCCCCATGATGGGTGAATAAACAATTGGTGGAGAAGACAGCTTATCTGATGAACCATAGCTTCATTTTGCCAGTGGTTTTCTTGCCTTTTCACTGTGAACTCTCTCCATCCCTCACGTAGGGGCGCTGCAGAACAAAGGTGGTTTTAAATGTGGTTTGCCTGTGTCTCTAAATATGCAAGCCTTTCAGGTTCTGCTAAAGCCACATCAGAAAGCCCTGGCACAAGACGAATCTCTGGATGCCACTGGGCAGAAAAATCTCCTTCATTCGTTCAACACAGACAAGAGAAGCTGAGGGTAAATCCCTCTCTCCTTATATCCGCTGCAACAGAATGGTCCAGTGCTATGGTCTGTTTCATTTGCCATTCTCCTTGTAGCAACCAGAATGATCTATTAAAAAATGACCAACCTAATCACACACACACACCCATCCTCCCCTCCCCTCCAAATGGTTCCAATGCTCTTAGAATAAAATACAAAGCCCTCACCATTGCCTAGTCCCTGCCTACTTCTCTAAGCCCATCTCATGCCATTCTTGCCTAGCTTTCGTTCTGTTCCTGAAATATACTAAACTCCTTCTCACCTCACGGCCTTTGCACATGCTGTTCTCACTACATGAGAGAACTCCTCTCGTCCCCTAGCTCACCACATGGCCAGTTCTGTCTCATCAGTCAGATTTCATTCAGCTCAAAGGTTGCCTTTCCAGAAAAGATAACTTTGACTGCATCAATCCAAAGTAACTGCCACCCTGGGCCATTACTCAACTCTCTATTACATCAATATGCTTTGTTTTCCTTAAAGCATGTATCACTTTGATCTTGTTCAATGTCTAGCTTCCCCTGGAGTGCAAGAGCTATCAGAACAGGGAACTTGCAGATCTTGTTCAACTCTCTATTGCCAGGAATAAAGCAAACATATAGTGAGTACACAATAAATATCTGTTAATAAATGATGCGTAATTGAATAAATTAATGAGAGTTTAAAAGTGTTTTGAAACAAGGGGTTCTTAACTGGGGTTCATGGGCACCTGGGCTTTAAGAAGTCCTTGAACGCCCTCAAATTATTTGTAAAATCCACTATGTATATTTTTCAGGTGAGAGGTTTCAGTTTTCATCAGATTCCCAAAGGCTTTACGACTCCTGAAATATAAGACATAGTGTGGCAGAGCCTATTAGTAATAGGACCCATAATTTTCAGTTGATCACAGAGCTTCCCTTTCTTTCCTGACCCCCTGTGTAGCCATATGACTAATTCTGACCAGTGGGATGTGTGGAAAAGCGGTAAGACTAACTTCCTCAAGTATCCTATAAGGGAAGGGTCCTGCCCTTCTTCTCCCCTTCCTCTGGCTATGATGTGGAGACAAAAGCTGGAGCTCCAGCAGCTAATTTTGAGAGTAGGTGACCTTGAGAATTGAAGCCATGCACAGCAGAGCAACAAAATAGAAGCCAGGGACCCAACACAATGGAGCACCACCTACCCCTAAACTATCTGCAGACTTCTTAGACAGGAGGAAAAAAAAAAAAAAAAAAACTTCTACCTTAAACTATTGTTATTTGATGAGGGTGTGGTGGGTGGAGATGAGAGGGTATTACTTGCAACTTCATTACTAATTAATTATCCCACTGTTTGCAAAGTAGGAGATGATGGTGCTCATAGAAGGGAATCAATATGTTAATACATGTGAGCAGACACAGTCCAAGATGCTGTTCCCAGTACTCACCTGTCCAGGAACTAAGTTTTGTGGGATAGAGAAATAAGAAAACGGATCCAGGTGGTACAATAGGAATTTCACTCAATAAGCCTCCAACTTGGAGGCTTACTAGAAAGCGAAATCATGAAAGCAAATAGTACTTATTTGATACATTGTATTTACACTTCCACCATTAAAATGTGCCTCTAATATATGAGTTACATTTCCAACAATAAAAAAAAATCCTTTCCAGAACTATCTTTCAGCAAAAATAATGAAGCCTACCTATGCATATTGTCTGTATTTTGACAATTATACCAAGGACTCTAGCTCATTTTTATTCAGGTCCACCTATGAGCAAATGATGGTGTTTTTGTTACATAAATGCATCTATGTGCTGTCAAAATTTAATATTAATCTTTACATGTTGATTCTGAAGGTAACAATAAGAAATAATGACATCACCATACAAATTAGGATTATTATATGAAAATGCTCCAATCCTGTGTATTATTTACAAAGAGCTAATCATAGTTAAATTATTGACCCATAGCAATGAAAATGCCCAAAAATTATTGTACATTATTTGTGTATAATAGATTGTTTAACAAATTCGGCCACAGAGACTTGAGTAATTTATTAATTGCAACTCAATCAGTATAACCACAAATAGAGGACATTACTATTTACAAAGAGATGAGCTAGTGGGTAAGTGGGCCTTTTTTGTTGATGCAAGAAACACTGAGAAGTAAAAGTAATCCAGATCTCTTCATGCCTCCCTCCGCCCAGACCTCGGGGTTAATTTCAGGAGGCTACTCCCCATCTATGCGGTAGAGGTCAGTGGCTGAGATGAGAGGATAGAGACAAACATTTACAGCTATATTACCTTGGGCAAGTTACTTAACTTCTTTGATCTTTCATCCTCGTCTGCTGTAAATAGGGATCCACTAGTTCTTATCTGTAGAGATACTGGGAGCAGTGAATGGGATAATTTTGCAGTGTCTGGCAAATAGTAGCTACTCATTACATGTCAGTTACCATCAATGACATCATCATCGTCATCGTCATTCTCGGTGCTTTTTGTTTTTGTGTGTGTGTGTGTGTGTTGCGCGGGCCTCTCACTGTTGTGGCCTCTCCCGTTGCGGAGCACAGGCTCTGGACACACAGGCTCAGTGGCCATGGCTCACGGGCCCAGCCGCTCCACGGCGTGTGGGATCTTCCCGGACCGGGGCACGGACATGTGTCCCCTGCATCGGCAGGTGGATTCTCAACCACTGCGCCACCAGGGAAGCCCTCGGTGCTATCTTCTTAACTGGATTTCCTATAGTGAAGTCAACAGGTTTCCTGAATTTGTTTTAGTTCACAAATCCATCATTTTGTTCTTCTTTCTGTCTCCTAGAGTCCCAGATGGTGCCTTGAAGCAGTGCTTTCCCCATGGATGTCAGCTGAGCTTGGGCTGAAGAGTAACGCGATATACAGCAACTGGTACCCAGCTAATCATTTTCTGAGTTAGCATCACTATCCATTCTAATAACACAGGAATTAAAATGGCTTCCAAACAAGAAAGCAATGGCTTCTTACCTCAATAACAGGCACAGCCCATATTAAGCTAAATGCCATTCTGGGTTCTTCCCAGAAAACACTGGCAGCAGCCAAGTTCTCAGACGCAGCCTGCACCCAATAGATAAGATGAGGCAAAGCAAATTGCACTGGACGAGACAGATGACCCTGCTGGCTTACAATGAGCTAACAGTCAGCACGGCTATCACTTACTGATCACTTACTATGTTCCAGGCACAGTTCTAAGCACTTTGTACACAGTCTCTCATTTAATTCTTCTGACAAATTATGTGAGAGTCTCTCCATTATTATTCTCTCTTTACAGCTGTGGAAACTAAGGCTCAGAGGATTTGAATAGCTTGTCTAAAGTCAAACACAACTAGAAAATTGCAGATCTTGGCTTCGTACCCAGGCAGCCTGACTAAAACCTATTTCTCACACACTATGTTGTGATGTTCTGGGAAGTGAGTCTAAGCATTTCAACATTCATAGATTCCCACCATATTCTGCCAGAGGCCTCTGATGACAGTTTATAGAGGCAATCCACATAGTGGTTAATTAAGATCTCAGGATGTTGACACACAGGGGTTGAAACCCCAGGTCTGCCCCTAACTAGCTTGATCTCTCTTTGACTCACTTTTCTCATCTGTAAAATGGGGATGACAATAGGGCCTGCCTCACAGGAAGTTTAATGATATGTTGGAGTAAAGTCTTTAGCACACTGCAGGACACATAGTAAGTGCTCAACAAATAACTCTGTTGACATTATTCTCTCCATCCTTCAGAGATCTATTACTTAAAAATAAAAATAGAGTCCCTGTTACGTATATTCAGCCTCAAAGCTCTCCTCTTCACATCTGGATGATAAAATGTAATTCTTAGGAAAAAGGATAATTTTTTTGGCACGACGTTCCCTATCTGCAATTACATCAAAATCACATTAATTGAGCTATAACGCTGTCAGGCTCAGCAGCTGGAAAGCGCATCCATACATTCTAAAGAAAAGGCCATTAATTCAGCTCTCTACAGCGCAGCAGTGAAATTGGGATGTCCGTTCTCCAGAATGATTTACTGTCTTTCAAGCTGCTTAAGTGGGAACCTCTACAAAAAGATTTAAGTTAAGTGACTCTTGTGCTGCTCTGAAGCTCATTTATTATTGAATTAAGCGTTCATTTCTTTTAAAGGGAATAAAGAAATATAGTTTTATTTGAAACAAGGTAAAACATTTAAAAGAAATCGGCTATTATGATCCAGGAAGCCAGTTTATATATCTGCAAATGATCTCACTCTGCTTATGCTCTGCTGAAAAGCCAAATTTAAACTCATAAATATAACTAATATGCATATAATTTAAGGCTTTTGCATGCTAGCTCATCCTTACTTTTCATACTTTATCATTCCTCTCTTTAAAAAAAATTTTTTTAAATCCAAGACCGTTAGGAAATGGGCTGGAGAAAATCCAGGTAGAAAAAAAAAAAACATACATTTTTGAAAAGTCTAGGTTTTCTTTATGACAGAGGGAAACACAGGAGGGAGAGGAGACCGGAAGAGGCAGAGAAATACATGTTTTAGGTTATCAGCCTGTGGCAGAAAAATCAAGGTTCAGTAGGCATAGAGTATTATTAAAAGATTTACAGCATATTGGTGCACAGATGAATTGTGTGTGGCAGACAAATAGAGAATAATTCTCTACTGGTAGAGAAAGCACAACTTCAGTGCCTAAATTATCAGCCCTTGCATTAGGCACTAGGCAACAAAGCCCCTTTAAAATTAGTAATCCTGTCTGTCCACTGTCTAGATAAAAGAGATGGTATATTTCTATATACTGTTTCTTCTTCTAAATCTCATGCAGAACAGCCAAGGGTAATATTCCCTGTACTAAGAAGTCTCCAAAGAACTAAGCACTCTAAACAAACTATATTTTCAAAAAATTCGCTAGGACCCCTATAATGGTGTCATTTACACTCCAGTCACATGTGTCTACAGCACAAGACCCTTCATAATTAGGTATATACACTATACCAGCTCACTGCCTAATTAGCAAATTATGTTGAAAATAGCATCCTGCTAATTAACAGTTATTATGGCATTTCTGAAGCTGAAGCTTTAATTATCACCAACCTAATGCTTGTGTACAGAGAAAAAAAAAGCCCCCCCTTTTTTAAATGATCAATAAGTGCAAGAGATTATTATTATAAGGCAAATCTGCTGACAGCTGATTAATTTGTTTGATGCAAAGTTGCTGTGTGTTTCATATTATTTTATCGGAGTTGCAGGAAAAAGGTACATAATTTGCTTTCATTAGCAACCTCTGCGATTTATCATTAGAAAATGCACCCCCCACCTTTTTTTGTTGTTGTTTGTTCAATTCCCTCTGTGTTTTTGCCTGTACCAGCATCAAAGTCAAGAGCAGGAAGTTTTAATTAAGTGACACTAATGAGGTCGTTGAAAATGATACTTCAGCAATTCAGCATGCTGTTAAATGTGTTTATTCTATAATGTCATCAAAGGTGATTGTTTTCCCTCATAATAGATAAAATTCATTACCATAAGCACTGTACTTCTGAGTGTTAGAAACGCAAGTTAAGTGTATCTGTTGCATGCTTTTTCTCTTTTGCTGTCAATTAAAATTACTGGACCTAAAACAAAACTTTAGCAAGCAAGACTCACTCTGACTTGTTTTCTTTTTTTTAAGTCTCCCCTCTTTAGTCATTAACAGACCCGCCAGGGAGAAATAGAACAAAAATGAGCATGCAAATGACTAATCAAGGAAAGCTGGAATCAAAGGGAGTGATGAGGGGTGAAAAGATGTTCCTCTGAGTCTGGCCACTGTGTCACTGATGCTGTTGCTCTGCCAGCACGGCGCTGCCCGCCTCCTGGCTAGCTGCCTCAGTAGCCCCACCACCCACAGCAGAGGCTGCGCTGCTGTGTCATTCAGCATTTGATTTGAAAAAGAATGAGGATGTTTTGGAGACTTCTTCCTCTAAAATGGTTTCAGCCTCCCAAGTACAATTTGGTTGTACGACCCACTTCGGGAAATTAATTATCACATTGTGAATTTCCATGCTTCCTAAGAACTGAAAATGATTTTTCACATTTCTGAGAGGTCTAAAGGGGGAAGCAATAAAATGACTCCATTCTACAGATAGGGAACACTAGCAAAGTAACTCAGCCCAGGTCAGAGGAAGAGCAGGCAGCCAGGCATAATCCTCTCCTTCTCACCAAGCTATACCACCTCTGCAGTTCCAAATATTCACTCTTGATTTTCTTAAGTTACTCCATTAATAGCCCATTTTCATATCTTGTACAAATTTAAAAGTGCTACAAGGTTTCTGTTTCTCTTTTAATGAGATTGGCACTAAGGACAAACCCTTCATCAAGGTAGCAACTTTCACATCTTACATGGATTTAGACAACAGTGATTATCTCCTACACAAAGCTTTCCATGTCTATAGAGTTTTTTTAATGCCAAAGGAAACCCATTCTGACCCACCAAGTTTCCTAACTTAGAGCAGTAACGATTCTTTCACAACAGTGCTGCTAATTTACAGCAAACTAAACAGATTCTGCACTTTTTTTTTTTTTTTAAACTGGCTGCCCAGCCACAGATCAGGACAAACAGAAGTTTGGTGGACTTTTTCAAGATACTTTTTAACTACTGTGACTGAGAAATTAAATTTGCTTTTTCCTTCCTCACTGTATCCCTGGTTTGGGCTGGTTTGATTCTGGGGCAGGAGGCTGGATTAGGTGACCTCATGGAATGTCTCAAAGACTGTCTCCACCAAAATTATTAACCAATTCCCTAAAACATCTCAGGAAAATGAAAGATTCAGTACTATGGAGCAAATCAAACTTTGACTTAATTTGCCATTTTTCAACCAGTTAGCTGCAGAGGAAGCTCAAAATGCTCTGTATGACATGAAAGTGCAAGAGGTCAGCAGCTTTTTATTGGAGGGTTGAGCATAGGAAAAACATTAGAATGGCTCAGAAGTATTCACAAGGTGGTAAAAGCTCTAAATCCCTATCTACTGTGCATTAATGAAACACGAGAGCCTACATTGAGAGGCTGAGGTGCACCTAATACTCCAGGAGGCTGGGAAGTGTTGAGGCAGCTTCGTAGAAGCAAGAAATCCTCATCTTTGAATTAAGGGAAGGATGTTTCTAGAAGAATCAGAATGCCTTTGCCAATTTGGGTTTATTGTCTGGAATTTAAACTTCTGTTTCTCTTTGTGGTTTCTCCACCTTAACTTTAGCAATCACCCAGATGCTCCTCAAAAGAACAGCAAAGATTTAAATAAACGTTAGTATTCAGTACCAGTGAGGGTGTGGTGGGTGAGCACTTTCTCCCAGGCGGGGTGGGGGGCAGTATCAGCCAGCAAGGCCTCTCTGGAAAGCACTTTGGTATCGCATCTAGAGTTTAAAAACATTCACATCCCTTGATCCCACAATCGCACTCCTAGGAATCTATCATAAGGAAATCAGAGATGCTCATCAAAGCACTGTTTATAATAATGAAAAATTAAAATCTTAAATGTCTAACTTTGGCAGATTGGTTAAATAAATGATGATATAGCCACATGATGTCGTTAAAAAACATGTTCAAGGAACACATCTTAATAAATATAACAACCACAAAGACAAGGACTAAAGGCGTTAGGCATTATATATATGGTATGTGCTCATATTTACAGATTTCAATACATTTATTTATATAAGCATTAAAAACGAGTAGAAAATAAATACCAAAGTGCAAACTACGGTTAACTCTTGAAAACAGAATGAAAAGCAATTTGAATGTTTGTCTTTATACTTTGTATACTTTGTAAAAAATTAGTCATTTAAAAATATTAAAAGTAGAATTCGATAATCTTTTTCAGAATGCACCCATGGTATTAGGAATTTTATATAGTTTATTATATAAATTATAAATTATAGCTTTATATAATTTATGACATAATCAGTCTAAACACTTTTTTCTCTATTAACTGCATAACTGTTCAGCCCCAGGAAGCTCAGAGAACATTGAAATGCTGGGAACTACTATTATGAGACTCTCAGTACAGCACTCCCAGAACAGGCCTTTAAAAGATGCCTTCACATTTTATAACCAGAGTAGTAATCTCCATTTGTATAAAGTGTCCTACAGATTTGTACGAGGGAAGACTGCAACATTTGAAGTCCTAAATTGTTTGACAGAACTGTCTGGGATCCTCATGAGAGGATATTTTCCTTAAAGGTTTCATTTACTCCTCTTACAGTGATGGACACTTTTTTTTTTTCCTTTTCTTTTTAATTGAGGTAGAATTGATTTACAATGTTGTGTTAGCTTCAAGTGTACAACAAAGTGATTCAGATATATATATATATATCTTAAAGTATATGTGTGTGTGTATATATATATATATATATATATATATATACATGCACATACACATACACACACACACACACACACACACACACACTTTTTTTCAGATTCTTTTCCATTATAGGTTATTACCGATGATGGACACTCTTGTCTCTGATTCCTCGGAACTTCTGAAGCCGCTCTCCAGTTAGGTTAAAGAAGTTTGCACTGAGCTAAGGACACGTGTGGCCAAGGCTTATTTTTTGGCTGTGCTGTTGTTGTTATTTACCTAAATCAGTGAGAAACTGTCTATATATATCTATCAATACATATTGTATATTATTTAAATTTTGAAAAATAAAAATTCAAGCCACAGAAGGGAAAATGTTTTGATGTCCAATTAAATTTTTTTACTGAGATTGTTTCCCAAAGGAACGTTTGAAAATGTTTTCCACTAGAGAAAAGAGGGGAGAATCCAGCTACAAGGTGAAATTTTACCACAATAGGCAAGCATCATCCTTCTGAAGGATAACATAATTACAACAAAAAGGAAGACAGGGAAAGAAATGCACAACAAGCTACCTTGTCAGCCGGAGATGAGGCGATCAATATATTGTTTGCCGAACATTTCCCAATCACATTCTTAACCCAACTGGATTTATGTGGGTTTGGCTCAGAAAATAATACAGATTTCTCCCAACTGGAGAGTAAATTAAATAAATTTAAACTCTTCATCAAAGGATTAATGGATTGTTTGTTTGTTGCTTGTTTTAACCTCTTCAGAGCCGTGAGGAAGAGGAAAGAGAGCTGAGAATAAAGAGACCCAGGTTTGCATCTTTATCCTGTTGCTTACCCATTACTTTCAGAAAGTGACGGAACCTCTCTGAGCCAATGAATTCTAAACCGTTCATGGCTTTTCTCAAAACGGGTTGAAAAGTTAAGGAAACTAACACAGAGCTGGAGAAACAGGTGCTTGAGATCTTTTGGGGTGTTTTTGGTTCACTTTGAATTAAACACACCAAAACCAATAAATTGGATCTGCTCATACCCCGAAAGGAAAGAACTTGAGTGAATACATTTAAAGAACAGACCTTCTAACAAGCACCTCCTCTGCTTTACACTGACATAGAATGACGATCTGTAGTAACATCACAACATTTTAATGACTCTTTTTGTGTCTTGCTCTTTTATTGGATCACAGAAAAACAAACCTCGCCCTTGTTCAGTGTCTAAACTACAGATGAAAACAGACTATGGAGTCACAGGACATCTTCACCACGTCCCACACACATATAAGTAAATGAGAATGCATATGAGCTGGGAGTATGAGTACATGTGCAGTAAATTACCAGGCAGTGATGATGACACAGACCCTCCTGAATGCTCATGGAAGATGACTCACACTTTAGAGCCGTGTGTCATTTACGTGCACGCTGGCTCCTTCCTTCCTTCATTCAACCTCTGTAATGCAGCGCGATACAGTACACTACACACACACACACACACACACACACACACACACACACACACACGCTCACACACAGGAGCAACCTCCCTATTGCCAGACTGGATTAGCTCCTTGAAGTTGCCTGGAAGATAGATGACATGTTACTCTGTAGAGTTAGGAGGGGAGGTTATTTGGAAGACAGAGGAAAATAGAAGCTTCGGGGGGTGAAAAATCTGGGACTCTCCCTTCCTCTTTCCCCAACTCTCAAGTTCAAAGGTCTTCCACAGTTCAAACAAGCCATTCAAATGCCCAGGACTTGCAATGGGCAGTGTCAAACACTGGGCAAAAATGCAGATTTAGGCATCATACTTGAATTCGAACCCCTGCAAGTTATTTAATCTCTCGGAGCCCCAGTGTCCTTAGTAGGCTGTCATGAAGATCAAAGGACATAATGCATGTGGAGGGCTTAGCGCAGTGCCTGGCACACAGTATCCACTAAATGTCATTGCCAAAGAAGCAGAAGTAACACTTATACCCTGGTCCTGCGCTAAATGCATTATGTATATGACTGTATTCACAAGTCTACAAGGTAGATGCTATTATTATCCCCATTTTACAGAAGAGGAAGCAGCCTCACAGAGATTAATTTGGCCAAGATTCATCAAGAAAGTGATAGAACTAAGGTGAAAACCCAGAAGGCTGGCTCCAGATTGAGCTACTAATGGCTACATTATATATTTTTAATCTATAACGGTTGAAAGTCTATTAAAAAGGAAAGTGGACTCTGTGTTCATCTTGAGAAATGATGGGTCCAGTTTCTGCCTGGCCCTAGGGAGGTGATGGGCAGGCACATGCCCTTCATCTGGCTCCCTGACCTTAATCCTACTCCTCTGACTAAGAGAAGATGAGAAGGAGGGATTTGCCAGAGGCATCTTGGAGGCAGCAGCTGGTCAGAGGCTGTGCTCCAAGGCCGCAGTTAAGGTGAACTCAGAGAACACAGGCCATGGGCACCAAGGAGCTGAGGAACATTCCAGAGACATGACACAAATGTGCTTGCTGCAGCACGGCCACCCCACTTGCCCACTGAGCCTCCCAGGAACCACAGGCACAGGTGCTGCTGTCCACTCCCAGATTAGCATTAGTGAACCCAGGACAGGTCAGCTAGTAGAACAACCAACATTCACTGCTGCAGGTTCTTGCTGCACCCAGACACACACACACACACACACACACACACACACACACACACACACACACACACACACACACTCTAGCAGTTAGACAAAAAAGAGTAAGCAGGAGAAAAACTAGATCTATCTCCCTAAAAGTCTTTTAATAAGGGGGCAGCATACACAAAAAGGTAGAGTAACACTATAATTTTCTTCCCTTTAGCGACTCCATTAAAAATGACCATACTGGGCTTCCCTGGTGGCACAGTGGTTGAGAGTCCGCCTGCCGATGCGGGGAGCATGGGTTCGTGCCCCGGTCTGGGAGGATCCCACGTGCCGCGGAGCGGCTGGGCCCGTGAGCCATGGCCGCTGAGCCTGCGCGTCCGGAGCCTGTGCTCCGCAATGGGAGAGGCCACAACAGTGAGGCCCGCATACCACAAAAAAAGAAAAAAAAATAAAAATAAAAATAAAAATGACCATACTATCCCATCACTACAATTAGCCATTGCTTGGTTGGATCACACTTAAACAACAGAATAACTCTCACCCCAGAAAGTATACAATATACCAGAACAGAAGTGGTGGCCATGTATTCATTTAAACAAATGTGTAATGAACACCTACTATGTGCTGAGTACACAAGACAATATCAACATGATACCCCAAATCTGCTAAATACCCAGAGGTTTTCCAAATATGCAGATGACTCATGTTCCATTTTTATTCAGCTCTCTTTGCACTCGATGGCCATTTTCCTCTGCCCCCTAGTAGGATTTGGTCCAGTAGATGGACCGGCTGGATGTACATGATACTACTGGATTCTTTTTTTTTTTAAAGGGAGAAGCTTGGTTTTCCATCCTCTGCCTGACACAGCCAATGATAAATAAATATCTGTGTGTGCTCCCAAGGTGCCTGACTGTACAAAATGCCTGGCTGATCCCATTCTTGCTGTTTGTCAGCACCAGCACAGGGATGATATCAGGCATAAAAGGAAAATGGTTTTGTATTCCCTCCCTCATGAACATCTTTCCTGCCTCGGTTTCCCAACTCAGCCAGGCATGAATGGCTGATCAGTATACACAGCACAGCAGACAGGAGAATGAACACTGGAGATGAAGCATCTCAATGCAACGTCAACTCCACTACTCACCACCTGTGGGACTTCAGGTGAGTTGCTTTGTATCCTTGAGACTTGGTTTCCTCCTTGGTAAATGGAAATCATAAAAGTAACTAAAGTTGTTTATGAGTTCATCAGATACACATAAAAAGTGCTTAGCACACTGCCTGGCATGTCTCAGTGCTCCACACAGGTATTCCTAGGCACCTACTATGTTGAAGGCACGTGCTGGGCATCGTGAAGGGCACCCAAGCATCGGACAGCGATCCTGCCCACATGCATGAACTCACGATCCACGATGGGAAGGGAAATCTATTCCGCAGCCCTCCCTCTCCACAGTCCTCCCGGCCCATCTCCAACCAGCAGCTGTCTGTGGCTGTGCACTGGCTTCCTCCTTTGCATGGGAAGCTCCCTGAGGGCAAGAATTCTGTCTCTGGGTTTTAATCTTGTTGGTCTTCCATTTCCCCCAGCATGAGCCATAACAGCAAGAACAGAGACCGTGCTAGACAAATGTGTGCTGAGTGGATATATGAACAAAATAGAGAACAGAAAGTGCCACAAAAGTAAGCATTACAAAAGTGCCACAGAAATTCATAGGAAGGACTGATTACTGTTATCTGGTCGTACCAAAGTGGGGGTCAGTGTGATCAAAGAAGGGGTGGTAGAGTAGCGAACCTGAAAGCTTGGCCTTGGAGAATAGGCTGGATTTAGTGAGGCCTGTTGGGGAGGGTCATTCCCATCCCTCCGTGGCTTTAATTCACACCCTCTCTGCCCTCAATAGTACAATGAAGTGCAGGTGCATGAATATCAGAGGACTGAGGTATGGGTGGGGGGTTGATCCCTAGAGTCAAATTCATTTTTCTTTGAAGTGCACGGAGTCCTATCATAGGGGGTTCACATCAGCTCTGTCTTTCTAAATGATTTTTACATTCCACGCAGCCCAGTTTAGCATCATTGAGAAAGTCTGCCATATAAAAGATTAATAAATACTATGGTTAGGAAGCCTAGGATTCATTCTGGGCTCTTCAGTACCCTGAAAGAAATAGGCAAATTGGACAGAAATAAAAGAAGGGAAGCCACAAGGATTAAACAGAACAGCAGCAGCAGGAGCTACTTATAAGGGTTCCCGCAGCACCAGCCAGGAATAAGCAAAGCTCAGGGAGGACACAAAGGACCAGGGATCAAATACTCTCCCCGAGCAAGGGTGTAGGCACACCGATGAAGAGAAAGAATTGCTCGGGGTCACGCGGAGGGGTAGAGCAGAGAGGGATGGGATGTAATTACAGAAAGGAAAACTTGGGCTGCAGATCAGGGCAACCTTCTTACAAGCAGGCTCAATCCGAGTGCGGAACAGCTTCCCAAGGGAGGCGGTGGAAGCCCCATCGCTTGAGGTGCATAAAGCCGCTGGACAAAGAGCAGAGAAAGACAGTGGGGAACAATCTGCCCACGCGGGGGGTGGGACAGGTGACCTCACGGGGCCGCAGGCTCCGCACTTCAATGACATGTCAAGATGTATTTCATCAGGCACCCACCGGCGAAAGCTGAGAGCGCTGCCACGGCCCACCCCACCCCCCCGGCCATTGTGCTTTCTCAATACGCCACTCAAGAAACATTCCCATTCACTTCAAGAGACCCTCCACGGCTCCGAGAGCCGTGAGGATAATGTCTCACCGTGGACTCGGCGTGTTCCCACTTGAAGGCAAAACGTAGCTTTGCAGAAGGAATTTTCTCTCTGGCTCAAGTGCCTTAGTCTTGGCTCCTGGAACTGGGATATTTTTGTTTTATTTTGTATGAGACCCTTTCAACTCAAAAGACACTCTTTATCCCTACTGTGGGACCCTGAGTGGCCAATACAAAATTGAGATATTTTAATATATTCTCTGAATCGATTAAATGGTTCCCTTTCGCTTTCAGAGGAGAGTCCAATATTTCTAACATGGATTGTAGTGCCCACAACGACCTCTGCAGACTCACTTTCCACACCCCTCCACTCCAGCATCGTACCCCTGTTAGGGTTTCTCAATCTACCTGTGTTCCCTCCTCCTCTAGGACTTGTCCCTGCTGCTCCCTCCGTCCCAAACACTCTCATGCTCTCCCCACTTCCATTACTATATTCACCTGCTCAGACTGCCATAACACAATACCACAGTTTAAGGGGGCTTAAACAAGAGAAATGCATCCCTCACAGTTCTGGAGGCTGGAAAGGCCAAGATCAGGGTGCGGCATGGTCAGGTCCTGGTGAGAGCCCCCTTTCTGGTTTGCAGACCGGCTAGCTTCATTCTTGTTTATCCTCACATAGGAGAAGAGCACACTCTGGTCCCTTGTCCCCTTTTTATAAAGGCACTAATCCCATCATGGGGGCTCTATCCTCATGACCTCATCTAAACCCAATCACCTCCCAAAGGTCCCACTTTCTAATACCATCATACTGGGAGTTAAGGCTTCAACATACAAACTGGGGAGGGGGACATTCAATCCATAACATTGCACTGATCCTCTTCCTTCACGACGTGGCCTTAAATGTTAGCTTTGGGAAGTCTTTCCTGATCTGGCACAGGGTGGGCTAGGGCCCCTCCAATCAGCATCTGAGGCATGCCAGACTTATCTCTGTGGAATCACTTAATACAACGTGTGTTAACTTGTCCTACTTGCCCACCAGTCCACAAGAGGACAGGAGCTATGGCCATATCATACTCTGCTGTAACTTTGAGACCTGGCACACAGGGTAAATGAATCAAGAAGCATCACATTAAAAGGGGTCCATTGATACCTCATGCTTCTCACAGATTCAGTGCATACCTGAGTGTTTAACATACACAGGACAAGGGTTGGGTCTTCTGGAAAATGCAAAGATGAATAGAAACTCATCCTCAAGGACTTACAGACTAGGCAGGGAGAGAAGATACACATATAAATAACCTATATCCAAGGTACAAAGGTAAAAGTGGCTGTCAGACTTAGTGCTATGGAAATTCAGAGGCAGGACACACATTTCCAGTTGGGTTGGGGAAATGGAGTTGGGAAGACTTCCTAGAACAGGCTGGTAGATCATGAGATGTGGAGATGACCCAGAAAGCGGGTAATACTAGATAGAAAGACCACAGTAAGCAAAGGCACGGAAGCTGAAAATCTCTAGCACCATTGGCTCAAGAAGAGAATTAAACTAAAATTCAACTGTAAAGAAGCTATCTTGATCACAAAGTCTCTTGAATATCAAGTTTAGACTTTATTACATACACAAGGGAGTGACATAATCAGACTTTGCTGCGTGGTATGACTTGGTAGGAAGTGGACATGTGAGCTATAATTTGTAAGGAAACCTGTAGTCTGCCATTTTTAAAGCAACCTACCAGTGTGAGCAGTCAGTATCCTCGGAGGGCCAACTACATCTACCTTCCCCAGGGGAGCTGGGAGGCTATGAAATGGCCCCTTGCCTCAGAAATTGTTTACCCAACTGCCATTGAGGAAATCCATCCTTCTTAGATCTATGGACCCCAGGATCCCATACAGGAATACAGCGACCAAACTAACAAAAGCCCTGGATTCTGGAGTCGGAATATTCTACTTCAGAATTCTGAAATAGTCTCAGGAAATACACTTGCATGCCCTCTTATGGCTCTCCTCACTACGGGCTGTGCCCAGGGGTTTTGTTGGGCCCCTTCCAACTCCAGCCCTACTATTTCATTTACCTGGTGGGCAGGTGCATGGCTGAGCTTGCCCTGGTGCATCCTGGAAGGGTCTTCCCTTGCCCCCACTTCTATTTAGCAGAATTGTCAGCCTCAGCCTCTGCTGGTGAGAGAACCACAAAGCAACTAGCTAAAGAGTGGTATAGCGCTGGCACCTGCAACCTGCTTCACCTGGGAGAGGAGACAATTACTTGCAGACTGTGCCCAAGGAGGATGTTTACTCAGCCCACACACCTGCTGAAACCAAAAGGGTAGGATTTGCCAGAGAATGAGAGGTCCCACATCAGATGGGGGTGAGTCTAGAGAGCAGTATTAAGTACAACAGCACCTACTGCCATTTGCAGAACTATAGGATTCTAGGCCATTTAAGCACACTAGTGTTATTAGCCCAAGGTGAGAAACCAAGAAACCATAGCTTAGACAGGTAAAATGGCATCCCCACGGCCAGACAGCTGGCAAGGGGTAGAGCTGAGATGTGAACCTAGGTTTGTCTAACTCCAGAGCCCAGGATCTCAACAATTTTGCTAAGCTATTTGGTTGCTGTATTTCTTGGAATATTCTTGTGGAGACAAAGATGACAGGCTGTTTATTAACAAGGCACCTTCTTTCCAGCCTTTTATAAGGGGCAAGAGATAGAATGGGCTCTCCCCGCACAGCTAGTCTTCTGCCCCCTCGCTGGTCAAATAGGGGATGGGCTTTAATAGGAAGCGAATCCCCGGTCGAGGGTTCTTCCCTGTGGACTATCCCTGGTCTCAAACTACTCCAGATGAAAGAATGGCCTGTGGATGAGTTGAAACTGATTATTATTATGATCATTATCTGGTAACATTTGGGCAGGAGATAGCTCCTGACAGTTTCTTGTGAGAAGTTATGTCTATCTGAGCAGAATTTATTTGGAAATGTCAACCACCTTGAAGATCATTAGGGTAAAGCTCTTGGCCTCAGGAAAAGACAAAAGTGAAAACAATCATCTGTTGCTGCTTATAACCAGGTGTACTGGGGTGGACAGTAAATGAAAAGGATGAGCATATGGCACAAGGGGGTTTTGGGAGCCATTCAAGCACCAAATCCTCAGGTTTGCTGTGAGTGAAGGAGATACTCATGCCAGACACACACATTTGTGAGGGGTTGGATCCACGCAATCAAGACTGGATAGGTCATATCAGGAACGTGTCCAAATGCAGTGAACCTCTTCTAGAAATATGACTTCTTGAGGCAGGAATTTGGCTACTCCAAGACAAAGCAACCAATGAAGCAATCCCCTATAGTCAAAGCTTAATAATATCGTTCATCCATCTTGTCTGTCTGTCCTCTTCCTCTTCCTGGCACACGCATACACATACTATGTGGACAAAAACACACTCATGCACACATACATCATCCGGGGTTTCCACTGAATTATTCAAACTCAGCTTCTCCTCCCAAGTATCCAAGGATACCTTAGAAGTCTGGGAACCTTGGTATATTTGAAAATAGTTTCCAGCTGATATTGTCTTTAATACTTTCTGAGGTAACAAAAAGCATGTGACTATTAGAGAAAAGATGCGTTTTGTAAACATGGAATATGTTTTTACTACCAATATTGAAAACAAGAAAGGAAGAAGTAGGTAAAAATTCAGATATTAACACATAAATCATTTAAGGGATTGCACTGAGAAACTCTGCTCTGTAAAATAAAAAATAAATATACTGTGCTATATAAAATGCTTTCTTACCATTGTGAAGCAGTGTCCTTAGATATTCACCAGATTTAGCACATGTCACTATACTTATTAAACCCCTATCTGGTAATATACAAGGTACAGCAAGCATAAAATCGTGAACTAGCTGTCTGTCAAGGGCTCGAGCTCTGGAATTAGACCACCTGCATTCAAATCCTGGCTCTACCACTGACTAGTCGTGGTACCTTGGGCAATCGACTAATGAAACAGAACCACCTATAGTTAAAGTCTTTAAACCTCAGTAACTTTATTTATGAATTGTGAATAACAGCAAGACCTAGAGCCCCACAGGGGAAAGGCACTTATCACGAAGTCTGAGACATGGTTAGCCCTCAGTAAATGAGAGTGGTTCTTAAGCCTCAGTGGACACTAGGAATTGGGTGAATGGAAAGATTACCAATTATCATGAATTTCCAACAGGGGTTTTAATTTCACATACAAGGAAATAGGGAACCAGTGCAGGTTTCTGAAGGAGGAGTATTATGATAAGGAGGTCTTTAAGGAAGCACACACCCATGTGGTTTAATATACTATAAGGGAGAGATGCTGAGCGCGGTGGCTGTCTAGAAAGTCTCTGCAATGATCTAAGCCCAACGCCATATATCTCTGGATCAGAATGTTAGAAAAGGCAAAGTCAAGGAAAGGGCCAGAATATTTTTAAAGAAGGAAGAGGAGGAAGAGGGAGGGAGGGGAGGGAAGAGGAGAAAAGAGAGGGGGAGGGAGACAGAGAGAGAGAGAGGGAGGGAGAGAAGAAGGGAGGGAGAGAGGGAGGGAGGGAGAGAGGGAGGGAGGGAGAGAGGGAGGGAAGGAGAGAGGGAGGGAGGGAAGGAAGGAGAGAGGGAGGGAGGGAGGGAAGGAGAAAACACTGTTCTAAGTGACTGACTAATCATGAGTCAGAGATGAATCGAGGGCAGTCATCTGAACAAACTGCATCTCCTGTCTTATGACATTAATGCAAAGGGTGGCCAGAATGACACACAGGCCAGTCATCATCCTAACTAGACAGTCTTTAGGGATCCTTCAGGGCTGGCCTCCAAAGTCCAAAAGTTTCCTGATGGTCCTTTGTTCAATTAATTTAGCAAGTATTTATTGGGTACCCACTATGTACAAGGCACTGTGCTGGGCTCTGAGGACACTGAAATGAAGTGAGACAATGAAACCGCTCTTTCGGAGCCTACGATCTATGTATAGATAGTTATAAAACAATTAAATTCAGAAATTAGTCATTAATTCCAATTGTGCTATGTGTTATTAAGTGGCACCCTGCTCAGATCTGTCCCTACAGAAATGCTTCTAAACAGGACAGGTCCTTTACTGAATCCGAATATAAAAGCTCCTACCTAACTTTCAGAATCCATGTGGCGTCTAGAATCAGGAGAGGCAAGCTGAGTAGATTTTACTAAGAGCGTGCTCATGCCTGTTCTAAGCAGCAGCCTGTATGCCTGGGAGAACTTTGAACCAGCCCTGAAATCTCAGCTGAAAGGGAAAGCAGAAAGGGAAGGCAGAAGACAGCCTGGAAGGGGGCGGTGGGGGGGGGTGCAGGGAGCGGCAAGCAATGGAATATTCTACACAGCACAACTGCTATAAGTCATGGCCCATCAAGTCACTTAGAATCACCTCTCTCATGATCTATAGAAAATAAGAAGATTAGGTAAAATCAATGATCAAAAAAAAGTACCTGACAGTCACTCCACTCTGCTGTATTGTTGTATCGGGAAAGACGTCACTGCTTTATCATAGCACTCTTTTCTTGCTATACTCCTCAAAAAAGTACTCCAGGCAGCCACTAAGCAATGGAATTGTGTAAGGCGGAGAGACAAATGTATTTTAAATTCATCAGTTACTAAGGTCCTTTCTAATCTATGTCATGGCAACCAATAACTCCCGAGTTTGGGAGGCAAAAGGCAGAAGGATTGCAGCCAACAGAAATTGTAAGGATGAGTAATCACATCCGGGCAAAGCTATACCTGAAATAGACTTGGGATGAGAATCATTTCCCTCATAGGTAGAAATGAGGGGTGAACAGTAGCAGTGTGGAGCAGCTTGTTTTAACAGTTTCTCACTAAAGAGCTAAGCATCCTTACTCCATTAAAATCCAACCTTGGCCTGTAAAACACTAATCCTCTCCATATTTTTCTCTAAAACGGAAACATGAAAAATATTAGCATATGCTGAAGAACTTGTAATGATCCAGAAAAGAATAAATCCTTCATTCCTAGAGGGTAGGTGTACTTCCTAAACACCATTCAGGAGCCAAAAGTGACAGACTGCCATGGGGAACAGACGTTCCAGTTTTTCCTGTGCTGGGGGCAGGAGGGAGGATGCAGGGTGGTGTCAAAACATCCCCAACATTCTTCAGGGTGGGACACTCACTCCCTTCTTTGCTCAGGGTGATCTGGGTTCTTCTCACACATCTGCTTGTCTCTGTGATGTCAGGAGAGGACTGAGGGCAGACCAAGGGCAGCTTCTGCTCAGTCAAAGAATAGGATGTTGCTTTACTACAAGATATAAATAGAGCAACAAAGCCCCCCATGGAGGAATGTACATTGGAATGCTTTAAAAAAAAGAAGTATGCAATTGGAGCAGGGGCATTACATAGGTATACTGAATAAGGGCCAAAACTGCTTAAAATGGCTCTTAAAAATACAAGTCTTTCTGAGATTGCTTCTCGGGTGTGTTATTTTTATCTATTCCACTGGGATTAAGCATGGCCTAGAATCCCAGCTTGAAAGGGAAGAGCAAATTTTGCACTACCTGCTATTGCTATCTCTCCGTATTCATCAGTACTCATCAGAAATCTGGATGTGCACCTAGAGGGGTGGGATAGGGAGGGTGGGAGGGAGACACCAGAGGGAGGGGATATGGGGATATATGTAAATGTACAGCTGATTCACTTTGTTATACAGCAGAAACTAACACAACATTGTAAAGCAATTATACTCCAATAAAGATTTAAAAAAAAAAAAAAAAAAAGAAATCTGGATGTGGACACCCTTGACACAAAGAAAGCACAATTAAAGCCTGAGAGGAGGCCAGTCTGACCTCTGCCAGAGCCAGATGGACCCTACGTGGCTTCCTTCAGTCTCAAGCTCGTTTGGCGGCTCTGCCTTTGACTGACAGGTGACATTCTTGTCTTCCTGGACAGAGAAGCCAAGCTTTGATGGTTATCGACATCAGAAAATGTCATGTCTGAATATGCTTCAGCTGGACCTTCCTCCCTCACTTCATTTCTTGTCTCCTGCCCTCAGTTTATTTTAATTATACAGTGAAAACTCTCAAGTATGGAATGGCTGCCTGCTGTATCACACAAGCCCCTAATTGTACTCCGGAGCTGGATCGTGGCATTTTATCACCCTGCAATGGTAAAAGGCACATTTGCAACAGGAGTAGGTCATGGAATATTTTCTGGAAATGCCAATGGATTTCAAGGCCCCTCCTGTTTTTATACTGGACATTTGTGATTTCATCTGTGTGTATAGGAGAATAGTAAGTTACATCTCCTCTCTTATACCTTTTCCTACTCTTCCTCAATTTGTGGATGAATATTAATATCTTGATCCATAATCACTTCTCTTATTAATCCACAAAAGCATTTGAGCAGATTTAATTTTTGTTTTACCATAGTTCCTATACCGTGATGGTGTGCCCATTTAGCATTCTTCTTGCTCTTTTAAAGCATTTTCCTGGCTTTTCCCGAAAGAGGCCATTTCAACAAGATAATTTTGCAGAAGACAAAACTTGACTCATGCCCAATCTGGACACAGCTGGCCACTGGGGGACTCCGGTTCAGATGGCAGTGTATGCAACACATCGAGGCTTTCCCCGTCGTGTGTGTTCAATAAATGCTCACTGAATGAGTCTCCCAACCACGAACGTGCTCCAACTCAAATGCACCCTACCCGTATTTAACCAAGAACCCCCATGCTCTAGTTGTCACATGTTGAATATTCATCCCCTAATTCACACTAAGAACAAATTCTCTTCTGGTAGCCACCCTTCCCCAGCTCAATTCAAACCTCGAGGAAAAAGGGTTCCTGTATTCACATGGTTTATAAGTCATGCTCCCCACAGCAGTATTTCTCACTTGACAGATTAATGTTGTATCACTTTTAAGCAATTCCCAGAGGTGTATGATGGTGCCTGGTCACAGATGTTTCCCTAATACTGCTAAGTAAAATGAAAGGTTTCAGGCTAACTTTCACAGAGGCAGTAGACTAAGGAGAAATGGATTACCGCTGCTTTTCTATTTCCGGGCCCCAAAGTCTCTAATTAACATTCATGCAATTGGCTTCTCCTGGCACTCCTACCTACTTCCCTTGGATGTTATTCACGTCAGGACTTGGGAAGAAGCAACGTTTTATGTAACAACCTCACTCATTAAGCCTTAGTGAACAGACTCAAGAAAAGGTACTCGGGGTAGAGGAAAGGTCCAGAGTCAGTGAAGAATAGCAACCTGTTCTTCACGCTGCCATCTCCCAACAAAACTTCAGTCCAGGCAAATATTGCACCACAGCGGTCCAATATTTTCCGTTAACATCTGCTGTAGTCCAGTTTTAATGGAACCAAAAAGGAGCTGATTCATGTGAAAAGTGCCCAGCCCTGTGTCTCGCAAAAAGGAGATGCTTAATGAAAGTTATTTTGAAATCTAAAAGGAAATACAAGATACCCTAAGAAATTCAGATGTTGGCGAAATAGACATTGATCTGAGGACCATGCAGAAAGCAACAGAGGTATTTCCTCAGTGACCTGGCAGATACCATTCAGGTGTGACATCTTTGTAAACGAGAAAGGAAAATGCTACAAATGAGTGATGTGAACCATCTGAAGTCTCATCATGGCTGAATACTGTGAGAGTGTGTAGGGTTAATTTGATCAAGTTTATCCAAAAGTCAGACATCCCTGACCACTCTAACCCAACCTCACTCCCACCTTGAATCCCCCCTATCCCAAAGTAGAAACCAGGCACAGGTGGTGTCCAGTTTAGGAGAGCAAGGCCAGGGTACATAGCTCCAGCCAACTGCTGCCTTGTGGGAATGGAAGCCCTGTGTCGCTAGACCTTCCGACTTTTTGAGAAAAGATGGAAACTTGGATTTTTATATAAATCTCTCAATTTAAAAATATTAGTTCAAACTTAAAAAAAGATATAAGTCAAATAAAACACATCTGACTGTGGGCTGGACTCAATGCACAGTTTACCATTTTCTGATTCATGTGGTGCTGAATCATACACCCTTTTGCATTACCTTCACTTTTCACTTAGCAGGCTGTGACTTCCCAAATGGACCATAAACACTTTTGACCCTGACACACTTTTGGCTGGGTGGGTCTACGATGCCATGCATTTCCTAAACAGTGACTCTACTATATTGCCACATTGAACAATGGCTTCTAGCAGATGTAACATTTCTGAAATGAGATAATGCAAAGCAAAAGAAGGAACTTGGCATCAACTTGAGTGAATGCTCCTCCTTCTTTTCTCCATTCTTTTTTCTTCCTAGCAGGTGAATGTTTGCAATGGTGATTTCTCATTTAATTGCTAAGTATTTCCAAGGCAGAGTAAAATCCATCAAGGACCAGACAGGGGACTATGCTAATTCCCCATTTCTCTGATAATGCACAGATGCAATGGGGTCTTCTTCCTGCCAGTGTGCGTTCATAAATGCCATTAATAGTAATGCGAGTCAAATGCAAAATATCCCTGAGTAAGTAGGCCCTAGTGCATGAAATATATGCTCAACCACAAGGACAAGCTGCCACACAGCTCACTGCCTTGTACTGAACTGGGGGCCGGGGATTCTCTGATTGGGACCAAGATGGTGATAATGACAAATAAAAAGAAAAAAGCCAGTCCCTGTTTCCTGCTTATCCACTACCAAGACTATCCTTGACTTACAGGTCAGAGACAATGAGGAGCTTTGAAGCCGGCAAACAGAGACAGGGTGCGGAAAGATGCGAACTCCCGGCCTTGCACGGGAATTAATGAAACACAACTCAGCCAGTTCAACACCAGTGCCCTTTAGTCATCCCACCCACTAAAAGACACTGTTAAAAACCCGCCAGCTTTTATTAACAGAAACAAATGAAGTCGACTACCGAGCACTCAGGAGTTTTTCATCCTCAAAGTCCAGGATGGCTTTGGCATAATAAAGGTCATATCTCCTAACCACGGTAATGTTCACACAGCAACTTGAGCTCCAGGCAAGAGCCAGGACAGCTTCTCAGTGTTCCCCCTGTAGAAGGTGTTGCCGATTAAACTATCACATTTCAAAGGGCTCCTTACAGTAAATAGGAAAGAAAGGAAAAAAGAGATCCAGGGCCTTTTGTTAGTCAAAAAGCTAGGGAAAGGCGATAATTAACCCATTTTTGTAGAGAAATCATTTGGACAAAAGTCAAGGGATTTACCACCCTGTCAATTGTTAAGTCTAGATAAGGACATTATATTCCCCTGCACAAAAGGGGACTGAGATGGAGAATGGAAAGTAGGCCACTACTACTACTTTACCTCACATCTGAAAAAGGACTTTTATTGTCCTCCTGACGGAGTGATGGACTAAAGGATTTTTCCCCCCCTTGCACTAAAAACATAACTTCAGAGCCTGGCTTTTGCATTTTGTTAAATATTCAAAAGTATTGTGCAATTAGCATGTCATTAATGAATAATTAATTACAGCTAAAGCAGCCTTCAGATTTTTGCAGCTAAATTATTTAAACAGCAAATATAACAATACAATGCAATGCTTTCATTCGGTGTTTTGTTATTGCATTATTTGAAAGGAACGGCAATATTACTTTGCATTAGTTGCAAGAATTTTGTTCAACAAAAGCTGTTCTTCCCTTTTTTTTCTTACCTAAAAGTTGCTTCATGTGCCCTAAAAGGGAAAATTAATTCAATTCAGATTAGATTCCCTAAGAATTAATTAGCTGCAAATATCTGAAAACTGTGGCTTGGGATATAAGGCTTAGATAACTGAACCTAAAAGAAAAAAGTAAACAGATTTAAACTTGTCCTTTAGAAGAACTCCTACACAAAAGTACCCTTTTCTAGATATTTGGTTACCACTTCTGAAAGAGGAAACCCGTTAAAAATCCTTTTGTTTTATTATTTAAGCTAGTGGATATTACGGAGTCACCCCCAGCAAATAGTCAAGAGTTAAAGAGAAAGTAATACGTTGCTACTTGCAGACATACATCACTAGTAAGACATGAGTTTATAGTTATAAGTTGCACAGCTGGGATCAGTTGACTTATCCATCTGTTAACTACACCAGTAAACAGTATGTCTAGGACCGTCATATCCTTGCATCCATCACAAATTCCTGCTTTAATTGTGTGTTTACGTGGCAAAATTCTGCTTAAGTATATTTTAAGACTGTTTTAAGCAGTTGTAATTGCTCCTTTCTTCTTCATGTTAACTCCAACACATTTTATTTACCATTATGACAGACCATGATTTTGCAAGCCTCACAGATAAATAAATGTCAGAGATCATTGTGCTCGGGAAGAGGCAGCAGAAACACAGAGACTGAGAGGGCTTTAACCTGTCTGGTCTGAAGAGCTTGGGCCTCTTTCTTGCACAAAAGTCAGTGCCTTGAGTCACGAGTTCAAATCTCAGGAAGGCTATCTCCCGAGCTCAGAAAACTGCCAACTATACAGATTGTTTTAGAAGAAGAGGGAGAGGAAGATTTGGGGCAGCGGGGGGGAACTTAAACCACAGTGTGGGAAGATGAGATGCCACCCAAAGGTTTTCTTCTTTTCCCTTAATTAGTCTGCTGCCACTCTGCCAGTTGAGTCCACCATAATTTGAGACTTAAGGGGTGAGGAGTTCCACGGTGGTGGTCGGGGAGAGGATGAGCCAGTGGCAGAGGCTTAGAAGTCTCGAGAAGCTCAAAAGTCAAAGGTGAGTGAAGCCGGTGGCCTTGCCGGATTTTCAACCCCTGGTTTTACAGCTGAGTTTCATAAGCATGCTAAAAGCATGGGCTTGAAAAAAAAAAAAGGCACTTTCCATAATTAGGGAAAAAAATATGCACAGAGTTCTGCACAAGAGAGGGGATTTTACTGTATTTTTCCCAACCTGCCTTTTATACGTATATGTATAGCAGGATGTTAAACTTCACACAACATTGTTAAACCACCTCTTGGGTTTGGGGAACTGAAAGTCTTATGTGCCTATGTATTATTGTACTGATGCAAAATAGTTAAACTTTTCTAGGTGATTAACCATCATTTTCTCAGGGTGTCCTCTCACAGCTTGCAGTTTCCAGCTTCTCGGTAAACGTTCAGATCGATACGCGGCTAATGGGGGCGGGGGTGAGGACTGCAAGCTGCAGATCCTCCCGGAAGCTAAAGAGTCGCTCTGGCACAATCTAGTAAAACGACAGTGTGGCAATGGGTAATTTACCCAGGCCAAGGAAGCTGTGGCTTGTCAAAGACATTAAAATCCAAATGGGCCAGCAGCAGTGCCAAATGTACTCCCAGGCCTTGCAAACACACAATTCAGACAAACCAAATTAACCTCAACCAGTTTATAATTAATTTGCTTTTGAAAGTCATGTCATGAGAACAAATGTGCCATCCATTTGCAATGAAATGTTCTTAGGGGCACCCCTATTTAATAATGCTTCTGACAGAAGTGCCATTGGTACTCACTGCTAACCTAACTAGGGGGTGAGCAGTGGAGAACAGATTCCAGGAAGCTTAACCTTTCTGTCAACCTCGTGGAATCTGGTAGCAGTGTGGTAGGTGGTGTGGCCCCGTGGCCTCTCTGACCTCAAATGACAGCTTCACTATGCCTGAGATGCTAAAATTAGCAACATAGTCCTCTAGATGAGGCACTGCCCTTTCTAGACATCATCTTTTTTTTTTTAACATCTTTATCGGAGTATAATTGCTTTACAATGGTGTGTTAGTTTCTGCTTTATAACAAAGTGAATCAGCTATACATATACATATATCCCCATATCTCCTCCCTCTTGAGTCTCCCTCCCACCCTTCCCTATCCCACCCCTCTAGGTGGTCACAAAGCACCGAGCTGATCTCCCTGGGCCATGGGGCTGCTTCCCACTAGCTATCTATTTTACATTTGGTAGTGTATATATGTCCATGCCACTCTCTCACTTTGTCCCAGTTTACCCTTCCCCCTCCCCGTATCCTCAAGTCCATTCTCTAGTAGGTCTGCGTCTTTATTCCATTCTAGACAGCATCTTTTAAGTACTGTTTTTAAGATCAAAACAGTAAGGCACCAAGGCAGCAATGCTTCACGTGAATTTATTTTCTAGCACTTCAGAAGCCAAGGAACATTACAGCCTTGTATATATGTGAAAAGAAAACTGAAATAAGGTAAAAGGCAATTATTCTGAATCTTAACATGGAGTATTAGGTGCCAAGCACGTTTTCTTTCCTGCAATCCTAAGGGATAAAAATTTACAAAGAAGTAACTACAGAGTAGATGATTTAAGTATAAGAAGGCTTGGGTTTTATAGCTAGTACATGACAGAGGCAGGATTCAAACCCAGGACCAACTTGACAGCCTGGGATCTTAGCCCTCTGCTTTTTATTTCACCGAAAGCCAGATCTCATTCCCCCTCTTTCCAAAGCACAGAGGCCAGAGTGAGACTTTAAGTGGGACTGCTTTTTAAACAAACTTGAACTGCACATCAAGATGAATTCAACCCCATCCCAACCCGTTTCTCTAGGAGGCTGTGCTGGAGAGCATCTGCAGCTTAGAGTTCTGAATACACCTCACTGGAGCTCCCTTACAGGCACACAGCATTTCTGATCCAAAATGGCCTGTAACAGGCTGATGTTTTACACCAGCCTTGGCACCAAAACTGTTTCCAAAACTCGAATCAACCCTCAAAGAGTGGAAGAGTGCTACTACTGAGGACAGTTCTAAGAGGGTGCTGCAGGTTCAACAAGCAACTGAGAGGAAGACGACCTGCAAAAACACGTTTGGCAATGACATTAGAAAGGAAGAGGCAATGTAGTCACAGTGGTTATTCGTTCATTTATGCCACAAATATTGGTTTCTCACAAGCTCCTGCTTGAATGTGCCAGACACTGCATTAAGTTAATAAAAATATAAATACATGTGGATTTGTGTTTGTGTGTTTTTAAGATTTAGAAGCATGCCCCAAGTCACAAAGATAATAAATAAGAAAGCCAACATTTGAACCCAAGTGGAACTCTAGTACACACAATCCGATCCACAATACTATTATTCCAACAAAACTGCGACTTTGCAGGGACACGTCACTGTCATGTCAAAAGCCTTCACAGGTGAAATCACATGCTGCAGTTGCCTTTCACTGAGATGCAGCCTAATGGTCTCTGAACATTTTCACCAGGAGGAGCATGACAACATCACCTCTGAAGGGACAACTGTGCCATTAAAAGGAGAGAAGAAAGCAGAAAGTTCAAGAGGCGTTTGGCTACTGGAATCCAAAACTGGAAATTTAACTGGAAGCTTAAGTGCAGGACTTATCTTAAAATCCACACACACACACACACACACACACACACACACACACACACACACACACACACACACATACCTTCCAGTCATTCTGTCTACAACAGCCATTAAGAACTTGCTTCAGATCATGACTTTAGTGTCTTCCAAGTTATTTCCAAGCATCCAAATAGTCATTGATTCTTTGAAATTGACAATGCTTACTAAAAGAAGAAGTGCAAAATCTTGTAGAAAGATTCCAATGAAATTAACAAGAACAGAGGTTCTAGGTGTTAAGCATGCACTACCACTACCATTCCCTCTAATACCTCCACTACTTCTACACTAATGAAAACACCAGTAGCTCCCAATTACTGCCTGAGCACCCTCTGCCATGCTATCTGCTGAGTGTTTTACGTGCATTGTATCATTTATTCTTCACAAGCACCCTCTAGGATACGTAGTATTATCCTGTTTTACAGAGGAGAAAACTGAGGCTTCAAAAGGTTAAACATCACACAAATAATGAATCAAACAATAGGAGAACTATTTACCAAGCCCATCTGTAAGGTATTGCAAAGCTAAGCATGGTGGTGGATGAAAGAAAGTATGAAATATTGATCCTTTTCATCAAGGGCCAGGAATTCAAACTGTAAAGACCAAGACGCATAAGAAAAGCAAACTGATGAGGCAGACCTGAAGAGGAAGTCCCAAGAGGGCAAGAGCCAAGTCTCTCATAGCAAGTTGGGTCCCGATGGCCTGGCATAGTATCTGACCTATAGGACATGCTGAGTAAAAAATTGTTAATAAATATAGAAAATAGTAAGTGTCAAACAAGTATTTTAGAATTCCTGAAAACTAGTTCCTGAGAATTTAGTTAAATACGGTTAAGGAAAAATGCTCCTGATTCTGCAACTACCATTTTGAAGCCCCCTGACCCGAGGTGTTTCAGTGCAGGTTGAGCCCCAATTTGATGGCATGTGCCTCTTATTTTGATCAGATCTGGGCACCAAGGGCCTCGAAGGCTTAATCAGAAAAATCTCCATTTCTCTTTGTCCATATTCTGCCATGGACCGCTCCTCTGCCAAACATTTCATAGTTACCTTCAAGCCAAACAATATCTTGCAAGGGAAGTGACTGGCAAACAGCCAGCACCGCTGATGCAAAAAAGTACCAACCTCACTCCCAGGCTTCAATGCCTTCAAGGAGACCCTGGAATGAAGGAGTCTTTACAACCAATCTGATTTTTTTCACTCCCCTTTTGTGGAAATATCTTTTACACAAGGCTTAAAGAAAAAAGGGAAAAATAAGAAGCAGCAGCAAAGAAAAAGAAAACCTCTCTTAAATGAAAAATTCCAATCTTGCCTTTGTAAAAACCCTCCAAGCCCCAGTCAGTTGCCCCTCCCCCTTTATCCAGGCCTCTGTGTTTCCCTGGCAAAGGGGTTAGAAAGCTGTTGAAAAACATTCTCCTGCTGTATTGAGACTGACATCTGACAGAGCTCCGTGGTGTCCTAACTTGGATGAATTTAAATGACAAGCTTGGCTTTATAAGTAAGGGATCCTCTTTTACAATAGAACAGCATGATTGCTTCATGGTAGAGGGGGAAAAGGGGAAGAATCAAAGTTTCCTTCAAATCCCCAGTGGTGCCATTGACCTATCAGAAGGTTGTGACCCACTCCTGTTAATCCATGCAAATCAGATGCCTCCAATTTGTGCTACTGATTGGACTACCACACCTTTAAATTCAGGAAGCAGCTTTAGAGTGAGGTTCCTATCACAGAGTTCAGTTCACCTCTCATTTTTTTCTTCTTCAAAAACATGACGACAGCTGACTTCCTTTAAGTCCTGCCCTTGCTCAGTGAGGGAAGACTGTATGATGGTTTCCTGATTAGCATCAAGGCAAAAGCAGCATGTTTTTCATAGACTAACGCTATTACCTAAATTATAGGCCTGTTGCTCTCAGCATTTTCCCCCCACAGACAGGTTAATATACACATCCCACTGGTATTACTGCTTTGCTAACAGTCACCCAATCATTTTTATAATATTGGGGGGTAAAGGCCTGGTATTCCCTGGAACAAGCTTCCCATCCAGATGAGAGAATCTTATATATAAAACCAGAAAAGCGGTTTTCAAACCGTTCAAAACTTACCAACATTCCCCAGGTTCAATGCCATGTGCCATTCGCATTTTAAACCAGGAGTAATTTCAAGCAGAAACATTCAGAAACAGGAAATTCAAAGGCTGGTATATTGGATATCAGCCTTAATCTGGCCTGTATGATTCCCATGTCACTCCAGCTGTCCTGAAGTCATTCAGAACTGGTTATACAATGTCAGCAACCAGAATTTGTGTGAATCATATCCAAGGGGGAGAAGGAGGTATTTAAAGGACTTGAGCAAATTTTTATTTTCTGAAACTTGGAAAATTGCTGCCTTAAAGAACCCCAGAATGATAAGCATATATGAACAATAAGTAACCATAAAAACCATTTTGCCTGTATTTCAGAAAATGTTATTCCCAAAAGCAAGAAAAAAATGTCAAAATAAACAGGAATAAGCCCAACCAAAAATATCAGAAAAATTCTACTTAAGGATATTAAAGACTTGAATAAATGAGCATACATATTCATTCGAGGTTGGAAGACCAGATATAGTATAGATGTCAACTTCCCCAGATTTCAATGAAATTTTGCTCAATATCCTAAAGGAATTATTTTAACCTAAAAAATGATTCAATAGTTTATATACATGAAAATATAATCAGTAATAGTTATGAAAATGGAAAGGAATTATAATATTTAAAAATATTATATAGCTACAGAAATTAAAATTGTACAGTAGTGAAATCAGACTGAACAGACCAATCAGTGGAACAGAATAAGAAGCCTTGTGCCTACATGTCCTTAGTGAGGGCTGATATTCAAAACAGCAGGACTAACACCTGCATTGACACCAGCGGTTCAGTCTGGGAGGCATCACATCCACCCACTTCAATGTGCCAGAAGAGACCCTTTTAATTGATAAAGAAGGGTCTGAACTGAGGGGTAAGGAAGGGATGGGAGGCTCAGAGCAGCAACTATTGACCAACCAGCATGGAACAATTTTAAGATTTTGATAAGGAAATGATTACTAGACTTAAGTTCATTACAACTTTAAATCGCTGAATGTGAAAAAAAGGAAAACCAATAACAAACCAGAGGAAAATACTTAAACACTGCAAAAATATTTTTGAAAGATAGGCTCTGTGGTGGTTTTAAAATATGTCCTCCAATTCTTTAAGAGGTGCTGCTCCAAGAGATGGGATTTAGCTCTCCTACCCTGAATGTGGGCTAAAGTCAGTGTTTTGTTTCTAACAAACAGAATATGGCAGAAGTGCAATGTGTGACTTCCAAGACTAGATCATAAAAGGTATTAAAGTTTCCTGTTTGCCCTTACTCAGGTCAGTCAATCTGGGGATGCCAGTCGCCATGCCATGAGGACATTCAAGCAGCCCTAAGAAGCCCACGTAGTAAGAAACTGAGGCCTCCTGCCAATAGCCTTGTGAGTGTGTCATCTTAGAAGCAGTTCCCGCAGCCCCAGTCAAGCCTTCAGATGACTACAGTTGGTCTTGAATTCATGTGAATAATAAATGTTTATTGCTTTAAACCTAACTAAAAATCCATGAGAAAAAAGAAGGAAAAAAATGAATAGTCCATTCACAAAAAATAAAATAGATAAATGAAAAAAACACAAGGAAAAATATTCAACCTCGGGAATAAGTACAAGATGCCAATTAAAATAGGAGTAAATAACGTATTTCAAATTACTAACTTGGCAGAGGCTTTTAAGTGAGGGAGGTCTGTTGAGGATGCCAGTAAAGCGAAATCTCTTAAAATGATGGTGGGAGGGCTTCCCTGGTGGCTCAGTGGTTAAGAATCTGCCTGCCAATGCAGGGGACACAGCTTTGAGCCCTGGTCCAGGAAGATCCCACATGCCGCTGAGCAACTAAGCCCGTGTGCCACAACTACTGAGCCTGCGCTCTAGAGCCTGCGAGCCACAACTACTGAGCCGATGTGCCACAACTACTGAAGCCCACGCACCTAGAGCCTGTGCTCCGCAACAAGAGAAGCCACAGCAATGAGAAGCCCACGCACCACAACGAAGGGTAGCCCCCACTCACTGCAACTAGAAAAAGCCCACATGCAGCAATGAAGACCCAGTGCAGCCAAAAATAAATAAATAAATATTTTTTTTAAATGACAGTAGAAGTGTAAATAGGTATAGTCTTTCTTGAGGGGAATTTAGTAACGTACCAGAAGGCTTAAAAATATCCATATCCTTTAATTCAAAGATTACACTTCAAGGAATCACACCCCATTTTAACAATCTCAAAAAAATGAAAACAGCCTAAATATTCCACAAAAGGGGGATGGTTAAATAAGTTATATCTATAGAAGGTAATGCTGTGCAATTATTTTTTTAAATTATGAGATACATTAAAATATTCACAATGTCACAACATATTAAATGAAAAAAGCAAGATACAAAACAGTATATGTAATTCAATTTTATCAATACATAGAAAATATTCTGAAACAAACTGTAGAAACAGAGATTTTTTAAGAGAGATTTTTTTCAAGTCTTTGGATAAAAAATAATTTTTGTTTACTTGTCCGTATTCTCTCAAAATTTTTACAAAGAACATGTTCTTTTTTTTTTTTTTTTTTTTTTTGGTTTTTGTGGTACACGGACCTCTCACTGTTGTGGCCTCTCCCGTTGCGGAGCACAGGCTCTGGACGCGCAGCCTCAGTGGCCATGGCTCACGGGCCCAGCCGCTCCGCGGCATGTGGGATCTTCCCGGACCGGGGCACAAACCCGTGTCCCCTGCACCGGCAGGCAGATTCTCAACCACTGCGTCACCAGGGAAGCCCAAGAACATGTTCTTTTAATTAAAAAATTTTTAATTTAAAATCATTTTAGAAGCAAGAGATAAATGACACGCTTACCACCCACCAACCAGTACAACTCCCATGTGTGGAAGTCATCTCTATTTAAAAAAAAAAAAAATTTTTTTTGTCTAACTTTGAGAGAGAGAGAAAGAGAGAGAAGACATTTTCAAGAAGAGAGAAAAATGGAAACCCTAAATCCTCGAAAGTCTTTTTCCAGATAAAACAGGAAATCCTTGATACCTGGAAATATTTTGTATAAACTTGACTAGTGGCGCAAATGCACTAATCTTACTTGCTTATGCCTTGCATCTGTGCCGATGCACCAACAAATGCTGAAGGTTGCCAGCTGTGACATATTTGGACTGACGTTGATGGGAGCGTGGGACTTGGTGTAAGTGATTTGATAAAGCCACCAGCAGCTTGAGGGGCAGTATGCTCCCAAATATGTGACCAACATTGTCAACAACCAGCTCATCCTATACATGGAGCCCCCTTCTCAGATGTTTTCAAAATAAAATGGGCATCTCCAGCTTACCATCCTGTAAGCCCCAAACAAAACAAGCCATCACACTAAACTCAAGCGTCTGAGACCAGGCCAGTAACCTAACAGAGAGAAGCTGCTGGGAGCAGTGGGGATTGGGGCAACCCGCAGACCATACACCCCATCTAAAAGGCAATAGCACTGCACCTCCCAGACAAAAGGCTTCCCCAAGCCAGATATGATTACAGCTGCCCATCTGCAACTTTGAGTCTGCACACTCCCTGGGAAAGTGTTTTGTTATGAATTTATAGAATCAGGAAGACCTCGGTACTATAAACCAGAGTGTCACTACAGTAAAGTGTTGTTTCATCAGACTATAACTTACCACATCCTATTCACTCTCCTCAGTTAACTAGCATTGCTTTCTGTAATGAGTTCATAATCAGGAAAAACAAACAAACAAACAAAAAAGCAAGCCTTTTTTAAAGCCCACGAAGGGACTCACACTGAAGGGCAAAGAACAATGAATTAGAAGTCTGAGGACCAGGTATGAATCCAGCTGTGGGATCACCTAGCTCTGGGACTTTGGGCCAGTTCATTCATCTCTGCGCCCCGTGTTTCCACTTCTTTAAGGATGAGGTTTTATCAGATTGTTGGTAAGTTCCCTGCTGACTCAAAAGGCCCACAATTCAGTAACTTAGCAAAACAAGTCAGTGATACCAAGAGTTAGGTCACATCCAGCCTAACTTCCTATGCCTCTTACATCACATCTCTACAGCCAGCCCATTATTTACTAAGGAAGAGATAGAATTACTTTTCCACCAGCAAGGCTGGAAAAAAATTCACAAACTGCTCCATTTTCCTGGCATTCTGGTCAACAAGGTTTGACTATAATAACGTGTCTCCAACTTCTTGGTGGCCTATAGTTTGTATTTTCACTTGCAGACTGTGGAGGTCTAGGAATGAATGATATTCGCTGAAGAATATTATACTCAAATGTCTCTTCCACCGCTGGACAATTATGGTATTCCACCAGATTTGAATTTGTAAAGAAAGGTTCTCTGAACACCACTTTTGAGTCTTAAAAATGTTCAGAGGTTGACCACAGAAAACAAACATTTTCCAACAGATCTGCAATGATACTTCACTGTTAACTTTCACAGAATGGCTATACAGGCTTCTTTGAAAATTTTTCTCTTACATCAGATTACAGCAAGAATATCTTTAGAACTGACCGCCAAGACAAGCCACAACTCAAGCTTAAAGAATACTCCAAAACCCATGACAAAGGCTTTTCTCTCCAACTGAAAACAGCTCTCCAACTTCTTCTTTTGATTACAGGCTTCTGCCTACATGCGAAACATACTACAAAGAAGTGAAATCATCACGGATAACCCTAGAGAAACAGTGTTATTAAAGGTGGTGGTCAACTGATTTCTACTGTATCCAGGTAACTTTGTTTTGTAAAAAAAACAAAGCTATTGAACCAAGACATTATAGCTTGATGTAAAAAGGCACTATCCAGATATTAATGAAAGAAGGTATATGATGGACTAGGGAACCAAAGAACATTAGAACATTTCCCTCTGCACAACTTACAAGACTGAAAACTCTTGTCAGAGTTTCTTTCTTTCTTTCCTTCCTTCAGCGTTTATTGATTTCCCCCTCTGAACCAGACACAGTACTTAGAAATAGGAATACAATAAACAACACTACATGTTCCTTACCTTCAGGGGGCCCACTGGTGGGAGGAGCCGTATGGTAAGGCATCACCACACGGTGAGAAAGTGCTAGGAGAGAGGACGGGGTGCACACTGTCCTAAATCACTGGGTCCGAGAAGGCCTCTTTGAGCAGCTAATGCTGAATTGAGCCCTGAGGTTAGTCAAAGACAGCCAGATGAAAACTGAGGCAAGGAGAAAGCCAAGGACATACCAGTTATTGGCAAAAAACAGGTGCCAAGAAAAAAGCCACCTCAGAGTGCATGGCGAGTTTGTATCAGCACAAGGTGGTCCAGCATAAGGAGAAGAGTGGTGAGAAATGAGGCCAAGAGGGATGCTATATGCAGAGCTAAGAAGCTTGGACTTTTCTCTCTGGGACAATGAAGAGGCAGACCGTCCAAGTGATGGCCAGTTTTAAGCAAGAGAGTGATTCAGAAGGGTTTTAGAAGGATCCTTCTAGCTGCTGTGTAGACAACAGACGGAGAGTAGTCAAGACTGGAGGCTGAGAGGTAGCCAGGAAGTTCCGATAGTGATCTGGGTGAGAGATGATGGTGAAGTCAATTCCATCAGACAAGTGCAATGGGATGGAGAGGGGAGAACAAACGTGAGAGGTGGCTAAGAGGGTCCAGAAGCATGAAGGCGCTTGAACTGATAACCTGTGAGGGTACCTTTTTACGCTCAACATTCCCAGCTTAAGGCTACCCCAGTCCCAGAAACATCAATATCACATGGTCATACCCAAAGAAGTTCTCTAAGCTTGGCAACACCCTAAAAACTATATGTAGTCCTTTCAGTCCTTCAAACAGGTGGGGACCAACTGATAACCAAGCGCCCTGACTGTCACTTCTTTTTCCGCTAGCCCAGCCAGCGTGGTAGAGCGTTTACACTGGAGCAGCAACTTTCCATTTTTACTATACATACGACATGACACCTGCCTACAGGTAAAAAGGAATATGAATTTTCAAGTCATGAAACGCAACAAATCCTCAAGATGTGTAAGAGTGTATTTCACATTTGTCAAACAGACTGACTTCAGTAAACAGAGATATCTTAAGACATGACGCATCAAACAAATAATCTGATGTGTCAAGATACTTAGTAACCAGACTAGAGATGCCATGTCGTTTACCAAAAATAGCACTGGACTATTCTAACTAGAGTCAGAAACGTTGGTTTTCAGCTCTGGCTTGTCACTAGCTGTGTAAGCTTTATGCTTCTTTGCCTTAAAATGAAGAAGTTAGGAAAAAAGACCTTCAAGATTCTGTTCGGCTCAAAGATCCTAGGATCACCTCCATCTTATAAGGTATTTTAACTTGTCCACCCGCAAGATCCCTATGACAGAGACAAGCTCTGAAGTAGAGCTTTGAATCTCCAGTCCCCTTTGCAACTACAGCAATCCTCTTACATATTTTATACATATTATTTGTTTAAAGGAAGGTTATTTAAAAAACCCTTGTAAACTTGTGCTCAGTGGATTTGCATATTTTCTTAAAGATCCCAGTTCATCTCTCATTCTCCTCTAGGAAGATTAATATCATTCAGAAGTTAGGGTTTAACAGAGAGTAAAGATTGCTCTGCAGCTTTGGATCTTTGCAATTGTTTTAAAAATCCATATGGTTAAATCAGTGATTCACAGATGTAAATTCTGTATTTATCCCAACCTCTAAGCTTTCTGTGGCATTTGAGTTTATAACAGCTTTTGCAAATGTTGATTTAAGATTTGGGATTAAAGTAGGAACACACCACCTGTCTTAAAGTTGACATAAAAGTTAGAAAATGGGATGTTACACTTTTTCTAATCCTTGTCTCTAACCAGACCCATATGTAAATTTCACATGGTAGCATTTGGTAGCATAATTAATCCCTACTTTATGTTATGAGTAATATTTCCTATTCCCGACCCTGTAACGTCCTTTAAGAAGATCCATGTTCCAATTAGACTAGCCCATCGGCACTCTTTTAATGAGCAGATTAATCATTCAGATGGGTACAGCGGTGTCATCACAGGTTTTAAATATGATAATCTACATCCTAATGGTGCTGCGAAGCCTTGGCTTAGAGCAAAAAATGTAGACGAAATTGGTGAGAGTTTCATTTTGTTCTCTATTTGGGACAATGCAGGACACAGGAAACCTTGAATAATGCAGAGAGGCAGATTTAGGAAAGTAATCATAATTCAGTTACAACAATTATTTCTAGGGGAAGTCATATTTGTTGATTCCTTGAAGCACATGCTCATATGTTCAACTTTGATATGGGGAAAATTTTTCATGTTTTCTTGGCCAAACATCTCTTTTAGAACTGTATTCCCAACTTCCCCTTCTAAGAAAGGCTATTAAGAAGGGGACTTCCAAATGAGAGCAGTTTTAAACCAACGTTAATTTTGGTCAAGCCTGACCCATATTGATCAAAAGGTTCCTCCAGAGAGGTATGAGAGGGGAAAAAATGTCTTTCCAACTTGATGACTACCTTTTCACATAAGCTTATAGAAAACTACTTATTTTTCTCTGTCTTCATTTTTCCTCTCTACAAAAGCAGCATTATAGCCAACTCTCAGAGAGCATCAGTTCTCTGGGAAATACAGGGCAAAACCACTGAAAAATAGGCTCACAGAGCAAAATATCAACAAACTGGAATTCACTGTAAGTGATTCACCCTGACAAAAAGTATACTCTTACAAGGCAATTAATAAACCCAAGAAATGCAAACAAAACACATACTCTCTTTTCTGTACTTCTTAGGGTTTTATCATCACTACCCTGAAACCAAGCCCTCCTTTGAATTCTCACACTGATATCCAGTGAAACTTGTTCCCCCAAAGACAGTCACCTGGCTTGGTCTTGAAAACAAGTGCTGAATCATCTTCTTAGAGCAAGTCATAGTTACATTTTTATACAAATAGCTGAAAGCCGATTCATTTGTACCTACAGCAAGGGTTAGCTGCCAAGAAATCTCCAAAGAGAACATATGCTGACTTGAGGAGATAGTGAAGGATAGTAACTTAGGGCAGATGTCAAGTATATGATAAAGGAACATAATGGGATGGTGCTGTTAATATGCTCAGGGTAACCCCAGGTTCATCAGCAGCATCTGCAATAACAACCCAAGTTTCTGGATCTTCACAGATAAAAAGCCCTTTCAGGAAATAAGACATTCAGAGAGCAATACTTGAGGGGGGTTGGGGAGGACTGCTCTTTAGCGATAGCTTCACCCATTCAATTTCACAGATGCATACTGAGCCCCTAGAAGAACGAGGCACTGTGTACACAGAGGTGCAAGAGATACGCAGGTCCCTCTCAGGCCGGTCCATATAGCTCTAACTCTGCTGTGAAATACAAGAAGGAAAAACAATCTTATTTCAAAAAGTCTGAATTAAAATACAACTGTCTTGAATTGTGGACCATAATAAACACATATCTTATTGTAAAATGAAGCCCTTTTCTATGAGACACAAATTGAGGCCTCACTACCATCAAGATCCTTATTCTAGGACAAATCTCTTCTTCAGTGTCATGCCCATATCCACCTCCTAGCGTTTCAGTACTTTCCCTATCAAAACCTGCTCTGAAAAGATTCTTACACTAAAGTGCAAGTGTCAAGTATGTGTTTGGAAGGGGAAAGAGAGCTATGTATTTGGTCAGAATTCAAAAAATCAATATGCTAGAATTTCAGACAGCAGCAAGACTGGGAAAAATAATTTAGGTAGGGAAAGAAAGGTGCTGTGGTTTTGGGGAATAAGAAAGGAAAAAGGTGTTTTCTGTCCCAATACCTTAGATTTATCACTTGGGAAGCTTCCTCAAGACACACATTAACCCTGCTTCTTGCACATGAAATCACCACCATGAATAAACATGAATTCAACCAGTTTCTTCCTAGGACAATGATTCTGAGAAAACGTCAAAAGGGCCAATTTCCAAAACTCAGGAATTTAAAAAGTTTTGTGAATGAACTGTACCTGGATACTCTTAAGAAGGATGGCTTAGCATCTGTCCTTGAGGGAAAATATTGAAAAATCTAGAAGACCCTCCCTGAAACGTGGATTTTTAGTGCACCTCAAACATACTTGTTTCAGGTTTAACTCGTCCCTGTTAAGTACCACATCATGGAAAAACACATGTCAACAACTACCAATCACTGCAAAAAAATAATTATAAATTAGTTCTAGATGTCTAAGTCAGTACGATTCATTTAATGCTTCCACTGAGATCCTAGTCCAAGAAGAGTTAATCAAGCATAGCTGCTTCCTAATAGAACAGTGAACTAATGATCTTATTTCTGAGTAATACCAGTCAGATAAAGCTCTCAAAAGGTAGTTAACATCACTTTGGTGGAAAGGAATGACAAGTGCAAGTCCTAGTAGGGGTAATGCATCATTCATGCCCCCTCTCATTCTGACATTTTAACGTTATCTTGTTTTACTGTGTCGGCCTAACACTGCCACTGCTGGCAAATTAAACTGTGAACTTACAAAGTGGGTGGCAATAAATACAAATTATGAGAGTTCAAAAGATGTCCCTGGAGGTGCACTGCTAGACACAGAATGTCTCTGGCTTTTCTGTCACATAGCAATAGACGAGAGACAAAGTAGAACAGGCATTTCTGGAGGCAGGAGAACAAAAAGAAAGATTTAACTAGCTGATGATAAAAATGAGATGAAAATTAAGAGAAAACACATGTTTCAAAAACCAGTTTGAAGACAACACACCAATGAAAAAGGGAAGAGGTCCAGAAAAACTATGTAAACATAAAAGGTCTTATTATATACTGGTCTTTTATGTCAATGACATCAAAAATCTATTTTGAAACTGAGCCAGGTATTCATAAATTATCAAAATAACTGCCAGGTATGCTGAGTAGAATTTACAATGAGAAAATTTGCACTGATGCCATGAATCTTGTTCAGCCTATAAAGTTGTTAAATGAAACCTGAACCACAGTCCCCACCTCTCCTCCTAACCCAACAAAGAAAGGAAAAAAAGAGAAAATCACCTTCTTCTAAGTAACTGTGGGTGGACCAGGCTAGCATGGACGCCACTGAAAATATAAATATCTGAGTTCCTCAGGAAGCAGTTGTAGGCCAGGAAAGGAGGCTCTCAGCAGTCTTAAATTTTGCAGGAATTCCATATGCTCTCCTGGTCAACTCATCCTCAAGGGTTAATGGGCAAAGTCAGGGAGAAGAGAATGAACATTAAAGTGTTTCTAGAAAGTCTTCTGGGGGCTTTGCCAACTTCAAATGCCTACATTAAAAGGCAGAAACACAACTCAGACAAAAGAATCTGCCCCTTTTAGGCACATGAACGACAGCCCTAACAAGTACAACCAGAGATCAGATTTTTTAATATTGCCTAACATGGAGACTTTTGCTCCTAATTTGATCAAGTTCCACTAATAAATCTTATAAAATATTTTATCTGCCTATTCCATGCCCACAAACCCCTCACAGGAGACTGGGAAATCATCGTTTCTTCCGGAGTGCAGATATCAGTTGGACCATATGCAACAGCAGTCTGTTTATTTCCCCCATAAGCCACCAGTTTCATAGAAACTCATTAGCATCACCTGTGTTAATTACACTAGCAAACCAATCAACAGCTCCTTCTTAATTAGGTTTTCTTTATTAAAGCCGGAAATTGCCAAGGAGACAAAAGTCACCTGGGGAAATTATGTGAAAAGGAGTGTTTATGCCAAATTACACACTAAAATAATAATAAAATAGCCCGGTTTGCTTACAGAAAAAGGAAACAATATTACTATTCAAGGTCACTAGCACACTCCTTATTAATTATTCTTGTTATATTAAATTGTGATCATTTCTGCTTCAAGAGGGTTGGCTTATAGAAAGGCTTTGTACTCGAAGTTGACTCACATCAGATTTTAATGGTTGTGGTCAGCGATTATGACTTGCTTATTCTATAAACACGAGCACGCACGGGTTAAAGCAGTTAATACTAATTTCATGAGCTCATGTCCCAACCGTAACTCAAAATCCTTTATGTCTGTTAGCAAACCTAAAAAGGCATATAAAAATCTACCCTTAAAGGAAAAGATACCCATGTGACTCTTGGAATTTGTAGTTCTCCTAAAAGAAAAAGGAAAAAAGACTTCCAACCATATTCCTCTCACTTTCCAAGAGCCTTTCATCAGAGGGGGGTGGTCACAGCACTGAGAACACAAAAGCAGCTTTTAGAAAGAGATTCTTTCTCCAAGGTTAGACTTATAGGGAGGTTCCCCTGGGACGTTTAAACCAAGCCTGGCCAAAGCACTAGAAAGTAGATTGCAGGGAGCTTCCTGCTCTGGTTGTGTGGAGGTGGAGAGGGAGGGGCAATCCTGGGACCTAATAGGTCTTTTCATCTTCGATTGACTATAATCCTAAGTACACTTATCATGGACTCAAAATCTATCTTCAGAATAATAAAATCTGGGCACACCCATCTATAAAGTGGGGATAACAATGCTTAACCTGATTCTTGCGAGATTTAGTTCATATTTAGAAAGTACTTTGATGATAAAAAATCACTGAGTGAGTGTTATTTGTTCTTATTCCTATTGGTCCTGGAAAACTGCCTGTCCAGGAGGCCTGTGAATTCTGGTTTTCTGTGGCCAAAAGAGCAATTGTAAAAAGTCAACTAGATTTGGGAGCTGGACCTGTAAGAAAAGCAAACGTGGACTTGAACAAGCAAACATCAATGGAATAACTTTTCAGCCTCAAGCCCAGGACCCGGCTGGGCTCAGTGGGCTGATTACCAGCTCTCAGTGGTTCCCTTCTTAGGGTCTTCTTGGCTTCTGTGTGGGCTGCCACACAGTCCCCACCCCAGGTCAAGGCATAAAGAAGCTGGCTGACTGTGTTGATGAATATTCATTGGAAATCAAGGAGAGTTTGCTGCAAGCTTCATAAGAACCTTTTTGTTTTCTAGAACAAACGCCACAGAAGATGACCAAAAGACCACAAACAGAGACATCACAAATGGTATCAAAGCCTGAGGAGATATAAACATCAGAAGATTTTTGTTGTAGTCTCTAAAGACCAGGGACCCAACACCTATTCAGTATTGCATTCAAGAGATAAGGCTCTGGACATGCTCTCTCTCCTCCACCTTGGAAAAGTGCCTAGAACCTTAAGTCGTAACTTTGGAATTCCTTCCTAGTGTTGCAAGATTAATATCAACGATGAAAATCAAAGGAATATAGCTAAAAAAGGGAAACAGAACAGGTAAACATGTATTTGGATACGGATAGTAACTTACGTATTTCTTTTTCTTGGTCATCTCGCTAATTGACACAGTCATTTTTAACCTTCCTTTCAGAGATTACATGGGTTCCTCTAGAGAATGAAACTTCAGTTTACACAAAAGCCAAGGTGTCCAGGCTGCATCTTCATGACTGACTGATGACCTTTGTGGAAAGGTGCTTATCAGGATAGGCCACTGTCTAGCCTGTCCACCTCAATCTGCATTCCCAGCTGGGATTTCTCCCTCCCCTCTCTTTCCCCCTTCCAGCCGAACACCTTGTCACTCAGGCCTCAGCTGAGTTTGTTTCATTCCCCTCACCCAGAGAGCATACACACTGCATATTTGGGTACACAACTGTCACATCACTAGACAGTTTAGACAGAATTTTAGCAATGGGGTTATCAAAGCAGATCTTTAATGGGGGCGAAGTATATGTTCCAAAATACATCTTTATGAAACAAGGTCAGCTTAAAAATCCTGTTAGTGGACCTGACACAGAAGCCATTCTAAAAAAAAATGAATCTTAAGTTGCAGTGGTTTTATTTAGGGTTTCATTCAGGAAACGCCAGGAGACCTCGAATACTCAAATGCCCATTGCTGGAAATGCTTCCCTTAAGTTTAGGATTTACGTGCTTATTAAAGACTGGGTAGACATCTCCCTTGTTGTCTGAAAACCTTCCCGTCTATCTGTCCTCCACCTTCAATGGTTTCCCATCTCACACAGAGTAAAGGCCCAAGACCTTCATATGGCCCACAGGGCCACCAAAAGGGCCCCATTATGCCTCTGGCGGCATCGCCTACTACTCTCTCCCTCGCTTGTGCTGTTCCAGCCACACTGTCCTCCTGACTCTTCATCATAACCATTAGGCACACTCTTCTCTCACCTCACACTGCTTGGTCCACCCTGCCTTCCCTTCCCCTGGCCAGGCTCACACCCTCTGCTCCTTTAGGGCTTTGCTCAATTACCAACTTATCCATTGGGGCTTCTTCTGGCTACTGTATTTCAATAACAATTCTAACCCCACCCCAAACATTCCCTTTCCCCACTTCCTGAATTACTTTCTTCATCAGAATTTATCATCATTAGACGTCTGATGTATTTTGTTTGTCTGTCTGTCTGTCTGTCTCCCCCCAGCTAAAACATAAGCTCCAAGAGGGCAGCGATTTTTTTTTTCACTCTTTCATTCATGCTGAATCCCCAGTGCCTGGATGCTAGGAGGTACTCAATAAATATTTGTTGAAAGAACAAAAGAATGAAGGAGGACAAGAAAGGAAGAGAGGAAGGATGTTACTGCTTCCCTTAGCTTTCATTTCTCCTCCTGTCATTCATTCCTTTCCCTCTTCCCTCCCACCTCCCTTCTCTAGAATATTCTTCTGCACCCTGCCACTCCAATCCCACATCCTTCACCTGCTTAACCCTCACTCTTCTTTTACCACTTTCTCAAGCCTTTCCCTGGCCTCTCTAACCATGTCAAATCACCACACACACAGTCCTCTATCTCCACTAAGCCAACCCAGGAAATCAACCAAATAGTCAGTGTCCTCTCTCTCTCTCTCTCTCTCTCTCTCTCTCTCTCTCTCTCTCTCTCTTTTCTCTGGTTGTGCCCTCATGGCTTGCTGGATCTTAGTTCCCCAACCAGGTCTTAAATCCGGGTCATGGCAGTGAAAGCACCAAGTCCTAACCACTGGATCACCAGGGAATTCCCGAGTGTCCTCTCTTTTATGAACTTATCCCATTACAGATTTCTCATTTACGTGTGTGATTTTTAAAATTAATGTCTGAGCCCCAGGCCCCACAGTCTCATGGGAACAGGACCCTGTCTATTATCATTATGCTTCAAATTACTAGCACCCGGAAGACATGCAATTCTATTTGTTAGCTGAATGAACTAAAAGTTTATCCTCTGAAGTAAACAGTAATTCATATACTATTCTTCGCTAAGAGCTCCATGAAAGCCTAATAACTCTTAAGAGTAGTAGGAGTAGCAACCGTGGTCATTGTTATTGTTATCATATACAATGTCACCTTTTGAGTCTTGCCATCTCACCCCATCTGATCCGCACCCTCAATTATTTGCCCCACCTTGCACCTTGAAGAAACCTGCAGACTCCCAAATCTTACAAACTGCAACCCCGTTCTTATTTCTAATGCACTTTGCAGGGGCTCCCATTCATTCACGTCTCCATTGTCAAATTTACCCTTCTGACTGTGTCTACAGGTCTACATGCTCCCCAAGGTTATAAATGCAGCCTATTCTCTTTCTGTCTCTAATTCCTAACACAGTGACATATTCAATAAAAGTCTGAAGAAACAAACAAGTAGTTACTCTATTCTGACTGATTTCAAGTCCTCTGTGATTAGATGACAACCTATGATTCAGAGAGCCCCAACAAAATCAATCCCTTGTCTCTTCACTTTTAAAAGCACACAGGCTTGAGGAAGAAAGTCTGGCAAATCACCCAAATCTTTGGTAACCTATGTTCACTGTCTCAAGTAAGGGGAGCCAGCAGTTCTCATCTTTCACAGCCTGGAGTATCTAAATTGCCATTTGAGAGGCATTTCAAAAATCCTCAATTCTGAACTGTCTCACTGTAATGATCTGTCTAAATTTTAATTGTTTTACATAATTTTCTCAAGTTTACTGGTAAGAAAAAAATTCTCATTGGAAATATACACAGCTTTGATATGGGGTTTTTTTGAAGACAATTTCTTGAATACCCACATACGCATTATCTCCCTGATAGGCAATAATGGTTCTTTAAGGAGCTGTCATGATCAATTGTAAAAATATATATTTAGAACACTTTTTAAAGTGTGTGTATTATAAAAATGTTTTAAAATGAAAACTATTTACCCAAAAGACTATAATGGTTCTGAAGAGTATTTTGTAAATCCTTATTCGAGACTTTAAGGGAAAAAAAAAGATTTCTGACCTGGGAGATCACAAAGACTTCACTAAGCCATTAACATTTATTGTCTCTCAAGGGCTAAAAATGTTGCTGGGAACATGTTCCCAGGTTAGCGAAAAAATACAGACCATGCTGCTGACAAAGGGTCTTCCATGCTCCTCTCTGCTGCCCCAAAGGCTGACAGACACCAGTCCATTATACTAACTAATGGCACACTTAGAAGAAAATGCCATCCAGAAGATGTTAGCCCAGGGACCTTGACTAATGGGTACTGTCTAATGTTCAAAGACCCCATCAGCTCTGGTCACTGATGAGACATTCTAACAGTAGTGCATTAAGACCTTAGTGGAGAAAGTCACTGTGGGAAATCTGATAGGATGAATTGGGTATTTGAGGAGAAAACACTCTTTACCCCTTTCATCTCAAGCCTAATTCAGGAGAAAAGAGATGATTAATAATCACATGTAAAAATCTAGTCTCCTACACCTTCTGTATCTCTGTCCACAGTCCTGAACAAGGAAAACACATTTGATTAAGAGCCCTTAGCCCTGGTACTTAGTACTGACTGTGTGCTGTGTTTACTAAGGCAGGAAAACAGGACACTTTCTGGTTAATAAGAAAAAAAAGCATTCACTTCAATGCTCCACTGGAAATTTTCTTAAGAGATGCAAGGGTCTGTCTGGTGCACAGCAGAAAATACATTGGATCGGCCCCAAAGTTGTGAATGCTATACAGTGTGTTCATATTTTTTGTCGACTCTTTTTAACAGAGTTTTAGTTTTTGTAAGAAAAAAAGAGAAAAAAAGAGTTGGGGGATGGAACGAAAGAGAGGGGAGAAAAAGAGCAAGAAAGAAAAGGAAGGAGGACTGAAAGACATCAGTGATATTATATACTAAGTGCTGGCCTGAAGTGAAATATCACAGGTAACCTATAAACAGAAGTCAAAAATGGAAAGATGGAGAAAATTAACCAGAACCACATGAGAAACACTACTAGATATAAACAACTGGGGTGGAGGCTGACAGGGGGCTCGAGTTGACACATTTTTCACTTTTTACACTATAGAGTTCACAAATCTCTACCGGGCGTCCTCAAAAACCTCACCTGTTGGGTCTGAAGGACCAGCTGGGTTTGATTAGGACAGCTGTGCACCCCTGTACAGGCAAAACGAGGTCAGGGATGAGTGGACTCGGCTTTACACCAAAGGAAGTTCAGTCCCTAATAGTTAATAAAACGAGCAGATTTCCCTTCTTACACCTGAAATAACCTGCCTCCAGAGTCTGCCCAATATACTGTCTCTGAAAGCAAATAGCCCCAGCTAAGAGTACCTTCAAAGCCAAGCTTTCATTTATTGTCAAGACAGAATCGAATTGGTCCTTTTTATGTAACACATGAGTTAGGTTGACCTAGTCATTCGTACACAGCAAAGTACTGCTTCATTGTGTTGGTTTCATTCCCTTTCCTGTAATGTAACAAAAGGAATCTAAATACTCAAGGGCACCTAAGCCTGTGATGAGAGTACTTAGCTCTCATCAGTGGTAATGGGACTTAAACCTAACATTTCAGACAGGATGGATTGCTCTGTCCGGTACTTTTCCTCTTTTTTTTTTTCCTGAGCTTGATTTCACACCAGCTATGTTCACAAACCCATAATAAATCACTAGGAATGTAAAATACACTACACTCCCCCCCACCACCCCCGTTGGCCTGGGTCATTTATCATTCTGCAGATTTCAAAAAGATGGTAGTGTTTTTATTGCAAAGGCCTTGTCATTACAGAAACTAGAAAAGAAAAGTATTGATCACAATTAGATCATATATTAGCAGCCCCTGATGCCTGGATGGCTAAGGATTTCAAGCTAGATCGTTCTCCCCTCTGTTAAAATTCTGGACAGCAAATTTCTTTTATGTTAGAATAACTAGTATAAACCCATAAAATGTAACCTAAAAATGTATTTATAATTGCCATGCCAAAAGCAAGCCAGTCAATATCTTCCCGATTCTAATAGTTTCAAGCACTATTACCTTAAGGGTCTCACATCACAGTACTGATTAAAGAAACATTTTGTCTTTTTATCTGTATGGAACGGCCAGCATAATCACTGAAGCATAGAGAGCTAAAATATTTATTAGTGTGTATATATCTTGGTTCAGGCAGTGAATGTCAATTTAGGGGTGGAAAGTTACAACACAGCCCTCCATTCAATCCATTTTCAGGATCCTCTAGTGCTCCTTGGGTGGTCATCCCAAGCAGAGGAGGAGATCTTAGAATCTGCCCCTCCACCCGAATGAGCTCCTTCTGCAGATTTTCCAAAAAAGAAGCTCTTCTCAGGAGCTTTGAAACTGGTCTCAAATTGACAGTGACTGTCATGGACCAGTGTCAACCGACAGAGACAAGCCTGAAAAGAGACACATTCAGTGGATGGAAAGCATGAAGTGCGGCCAGCTTAACAGCAGCCCTGGTTCTCCCACCCACACTTCCTGTCCAGCTAAACAGACAAGCAAACAAAACTATTCATTTTAACCTGACTGATTAAAAGAAACGCAATCTAAAATCTGTGAATCAAAACCTAGCCTTTTCCCACAGAATACATCATCTATAATTTATATCTTGAAAGGTATCTATCATTACATTCTAGCCAATTACCAAATGCAGAATTAGAAGGAACATATAAAAGGATTTCTCCAAGCTAGACAGTTAATATTGTTTCTTTCTCCAAACTGTACAAGCGAATTATGTAGATTTGGAATGTAAGAAATATAAAAAGGTGTTTTAAAATGAATGGCATATTCCTGATCATTTCTCTTAGAGGGGAAATTATATTTTCTCCCAATCAGTTGAACAGGAGGAACACTTAGAGTCCTATCAGTTCAGAAGCATCAGCACAGTGGTCAAATAAAAATTTCTACCATGTGATGTGCACAATTAATTTTACAATTAAACTTATCCGTGTAATGTGCATTTCCAAAGCTAAATACAAATCGGGTGGAGAAAATCTGTTTCGCTTAAGGATATACAGTCTGTGACTTGGTAAAAACTCCACATGGCTGCCCTCCCAATGGGTTGCTGAGGGAAAGCCTCTATTAGGACTCTTCCCCAGTTCTTAAGTAAACAGGGTAGCAGGCTCCAATCCACCCCTCCTTGGAGAAGAGGAAGCAGACAGGAGAGAGAGACAGAGAGGCGAAGGGGATGGAAAACGGGTGCCCAGCTCCAGAATTAACTGAGAACGCCAAACTTGTCATCCAGGGATGGCCAAAGGGAAGAGGCAGCATCACACCTACACAGTCTACCCATGGGTTAACTGGCATTTCTAATACTTTTCACCTAGTCTGACTTGACAGATGCCTAACCTTAGCTACTGAGTGGAGACAGGCTGATGGGTCTTGGCCATACAGGGGGAAAATTTTTGATGCTTCTCACTTATGACATGATTGATTTTCTTTCAGCAGCCCTTCACTTTGGGAAGTGGTGAGGGCTGGCTCACTGTGCCCCGGTGCGCCCTGACCCCCGACACGTGGCCGCTGTGAGGTTGGAAACCGATGACGGCAGAAACCTAAAAAATCAATAGGCCCTGTCAGTCAGGGGCGAGGCGGACGTCTTTTAAAAACCCAATCACGACATGTATTTGCTGCATGGTGTGTGGATCTACTGCACACTTGAGAACACACTGAATTTCCCCTTCCCCTTATTTATTTATTTATTTGGCTCTGCTTTACACTTCATTTTACCTCTTTTGGGGATGGGGGTTGGAAAGACCTTAACCTTTCAGGCAGTGGGGGAGAGGGAACAAGTCGTGTGGTAGGGTTGGTTCTTCATGATATTAACAGGAAAAATTCCCTGGAAACTATTTGAATAGTATGAAATAAATAGAGTCCCTTGTGGCTGCCAACATAAACAGTGACATCATTTTTTTTTTTTTACATTATCTGGAAAGAATTTAGATATAAGACTTTTAAGTCTAAAAACACATGAGGGCAAAGCTGCTTAATAGACTTGGTTAAGGGAAGAGTATTGTTTCATTTTTCTTTTGGGGTTTCTTTAAGGTGAAAGAATGGAGGACACATACACAAACACACACACACACACACACACACACACACACACAATATAGTTCTCTGTTGGGGAACTAGAGCAAGCACTGCAAGAATCACTCAGTTTCTGAGCAGGGTCAGCGTAATATTCTCCATTCAGTGTGGAAGAAATACCAACTATGCATCCTTTCTTTGGGAGACAGACAATGCAAAAGATGGCATTTAGCTTCTTCGTGATCTGGGGGTGGGGGATAAATATCAACTCTGACAAGCCAAAAAGATAAGAGAAATACCATCAGGTGAAATGCAGCCACACGGGGAAAGAAATTCCACACTCACACAAAAAGAAAAAAGCAAGTAAAAAGGGTCTGGAGACTATAGGGAAGGATTCTATTAGGTACAATTAAAATGTGTGTTATGAGAGCTATGTGCAAGTGTATTTCAGAATTTCTGTGACATGCTTTTCTTCTTTCTTTCCAGAAAAATAGGTGTATTATGCATCATCTTAAAATCCACCAAGGTAAATATCATATATTAAAAAGAAAACAAATAAACAAAATCTGTGCCTGAATTCCCAAACTAAGCCCAATTAAAGGTTTCTTTATGGCTGTAGACCTGACAAGCTACAATTTCCCCCTGTTGCAGTGGGTGTGTGCGTTTTAATGTAATATTAATGAGCCAGGATGGAGGGTCATAAAAAGTGATAGGTTTTTTCGATGGTAAATTATAAATCGGTATTGATTTTTCCCGGCACTAATGCAGCCAGCTTATTGTAAGACACCACAGGCAAAGTGCACTTTATCAGATTAGACTGGGGCCGGTATCAAATATACATGAGAATAAGGATGCATTTGTGAGTTAGACTACACTTTTCTTCCCTAACAATGCATGAAATTTTTAAGGAAAAACACACACACACACACACACACACACACACACACACACACACACACACACACACACACACACCAGACAAGGATACTGGGAAATACAACATTTTTTTTCCAAAGCACAGATTTCCAGAATTGTTGCTCGTGGGACAATTTATTTCAAATTGAATAGAAGGCAGTAATAATACTAATGAAATTATAAATAGGTTTCTTTAAAGGCTGTTCTAAGTTTCTTTTGTTTAATTTGTAGTGTAGCAATGAAAGGGCGTACTTCTGCCCTCTCCACCAAGTCCAGCCTCCAGCTGCAGCATCATTCTTTTGCCCACCTTCTGCCCACAAGTCACTGGGGTGGACCACAGTGGACAAGAAAGTGTTATTTTTTCAAATGACTGAGGTTCCTCTCTGTTGGTATTTTATAGTCATAAGGACTTCATTAGACACTTCAGTGGAGATTTTAGCTCTTGAGAGCAAAGAGGAGCCAAAGAGAGCAAAAGAACAGGAGAAAGTAGAGAAAATGACTGGAACCCATTTCCCTGGACAAAGATGTTATTATTTGTCCTCTCTCTCCAAACATGGGTCAGCCTCTGACTCACTCGAATGTCAACAGAGATGCAAGTCCTCACTCTGAGTGTGTATTTGCCTTTTGTTCTTTGGAGAGACTTCTCCAGCTTTGTTGGGAATGCTAGCAGCCCTGTTTCCAAACACTTCCCCACTTCTTCCTATAACTGCTAGCACACTCTCTATCAAAATCTGCCGCTCTCCTCCCGGCACAAAGGCTGCGCTCCCACCACGTGACAGCAAGCCGTGCCCAGCTTTGAGGCCGGGTCCTCAGCCAAGATTCCTTCTGTGTCTCCACGGCGTGAACAGGAATTGGAAACCCGCATGCTCACCCCCAAAACAGTCTTTTTTAAGAAGTCGGGGAGAACATGTGTTTATTGACAGTTCATTAACAAACGTCAACCCCCCTGCAAGCTGTTTACTAAGGAATGTAGTGAAGTGAAGAAGTGTGAATATAAATAACTAACAAAAGAAGAATGGAGAGAAAATATCTCAGGGCTGTTCCCCTTTTAATGTATTTCGAATCTGTTTTCTTTTCTGTTGGAAACATGATGCTATTGAAGGTATATCCATGGCACCCAGGGCAGTAAAAACAATAGGTGTTTGTGTACTGATATCTAGAACATTTAGATAAAACTCAGAAAAACTGGGCTATGCCATTTCGTCTCGTATTTTTTTCTCCTTGTCTATATCAAAAGATTTAAACATTTTTAAAAAATGGAACAATAAGCTAATGAGTTCCATAATTATAAAGTAACAGCTATAATAAAATTGCTTATTTCTAAAATATGAAGGATGTCAAAACCGCAGCAAAAGTTCACAAAAACCTGGCCCCAATCTTGAGGAGCGTAAAATCTAAGTTAGGGGTAAGCAAAATCAGCAAAGAATATATACAATTCAGTAAGGTGTTTCTCATTTGCTACATCAATACTCAAAGTGGACCATATTGAGTGAGGGTAGCTAACTATTTCCAAATGTTAAAAAAAAAAATCTTACTACAGTATCCTTGCATCAAAATGACTCCTGCAATTACAGAAAAAAGGGAAAGTGTTTTGAGACAAGAACAAATCAGGTAAAACCTAATAAAGCCAAAAGGAAATTAGAAAAATAGAAGGTTGTTTTCATGGGAGTTTAATCTTTTCACTGAAAAGTGATCTCTATCATATGTCAAATCAACATCTTAAAGATCTATTTTATAAAGTTATGAAAGTGAAAGCATACATTTTTGCCTATGCTAATTTAACTTTATTAGTGATGCCAAAGCCCTCATTAACATTTTTCATAAAATCATGCAGGGGTTCTCTCTGCTTTAGGGATAAAGCTAATAAACAAATACATAAATTAGTGTATTTTAATTAAACGTTATCCCATGAAGTAATACTGTACACCACCATCTAATACGAGAAAAACTTTCTGACTTAAAATCCAGTACAATATTAAAATATTAAAACTCATTAAATATTAATTTAAAAATACTTTACAAACGTTCAAGTACTATGAGTTCTGTATTTTTAAAGGTTTTATGTGTTTGTTGTACATATGATGTAATCCCTAAACTAGCAAAACAGTACAAGAAGCTAAGCTTACTTTGCAGAACTGCACTGATGGCCTTAGAAAAACTGCTATTGTTTTGTTTTAAAATTTTTCATCAAAACGGTGCTGCTAGAACCTTTCAAAAAAAAAAGGGGGGGCCCACCAGACATTTATAGCAAAATAGGATTCAATAATAACTTTAAGTCATTATTATAAAGATCTGAAGATTTATCTCAGCAAGGCTCCTAACTGCATCATTTTAAATTGCATCCAAATCACTCAAGCAGACACTTTGAGTGCCTACTATGCACCTAACATAAGCTACGCATGTGGGATTTAATTGTTAATGTATGGCTTGGGGAAGAGGATTCAAAATCAGCTACTAGCAGCCTAGACCAACCACAAACTAATTGAAACTCTGTAGTAAAGGGTAGATAGGTTTTGGAACACGCCTAGAAATGTCTTTAGAAATCCTAGGTCAAATAGATAAGTGCCCTGAGACAAGGAACTAATGAATGCAAATCGCTTGACATTTATTAAATAACCATTAGCCACTACAGTTGTTACTAATAGTATTATTTGCACAGTAAGGCTCAATCAAAGGTGCCGATTGACCAAAGCGTAAAAACCCAGATGGAGAAGATGCACTTGGGCACACTTTCTACTCAAGTTAATCATCATTTATTGAGGGACTATTTCTTGTATGTCAGACACTGTGTTAGGCTATGAGGATGCAAAGATTAACAAGACTAAGCTACCTGAGGGCCATAACTCTGTCTGCCTTATTTACTGCTGTGTTTCCAGTTCCTAGCATAGTGCCTGACACATTGTAGATACTCGATAAATATTTCTTGAATAAATGAATTAATAACCAAACGAAAATCCCTGTTAACAAAGCACTCACAGTCTAATTACTTTTGCCATACTTGTATTTTTCTATCACAAATCTAGCTGGCTCTTTTTGAAAGCTCCTCCCTTGCTAAAAGCAATTTAATGAAATAGCTGTTATCCCTCGGTTTGGAGAAAACAATCTAGTTGGTATTCAAGGGGAAAGATAGATATTGTGGTCTAAATAGGGCCAAACTTCCACCCAGCATCTTATGTATGAAGCTCTTGATTTAACCAGAATTATCCCGGAAGGAATTTCAACACAAAAAATGCTCAGAAATACTGTTTTGTCACCTTGTGAGGCTGAGCCTTCACAGGGCCTGTCATCCACACTTCATCTGATAAGAGGCCCTGGATATACATCATGGAGGCTCAGACTCCCTGAGACCCGGGACAGAGCTCTTGTCAGGAAAATACCAGCTTTTCATTTCAATCAAATTACTGTGATGGCCCAGAAGTGGTAAAATAGCACAAGGGTTCTCCTTTGGCAGCAAGCCTTCAAAAAATCATATCTTTCATTTGGTTGAAATTCTTAGTAACCTGAAAACATGAAAGAAGAAAGAATGGGCCCCAAGGAAGCATGTAGGGTTTTTTTGTGTATGTAAGTTGTTTTGAAGAGGTACATTCACTCAGCAAGCTCTCTGAAAGTATGACTGACTTGATATTTCCAATACGACTAATTTACAGCCCGATCTGAACTCTGCTGCATCATTTGTGGACGCAGGAGGCATCTTTTTCCGATGTTGGTGGAATGTTCTCTAGAGTAGTATTGATTGCACAGTGATGGGAAATGATAGGACAAACCTGAACTAATTAAGCAATAAGCTCAAAGACTACCTACCTTCAATACTCTTTGAAGGTACATTTAATTATTGCGTGGCTGCAACAGCACAGGGAAGAACATGCCACTTAGGTAAATGTATCAAAGAGTATTGACCAAATGACTAAAGCTCCCTATCGGTTCTAATGTCTTTGAGAAATCAAAGAGAATAAGAAGCAAATATTTCAATTTGGAAAGTGAATGCTACCACACGGGTGGGTGTGGGAGCATGGAAGGGGGAGGTGATGACCAAACCAGAGGTAATGTACTCAACCAAAACCTAGAATAAACAGGTTCCAAGCCTAGGACAGGTCATTTTAATAATACCTGAGAGCATTTTAGTACTTTATCTTAGCAGAATCTCATCCTACAACTTTGTATGTGTGACCAAATCAAGTAAAACAGAGAGAATTGTCTCTTAGAGTGGAAATTCAGTAACATAAAGTAGAATTAAACTGCTGGTTACTGTTATGATATTTGGGCACTTTAGTTAGTAGCTGATTTCCCATGAATCTCATAAATGTCCAAATCAAACTCGGAATCACAAAAGAGGGAGTGAAATATCTAAAGGAACCCTTTAGGGCCTGGAGCTCCTCTGAATTCAGCTTATCACTTTAGTGGAGACCACTGCCTGCAAAGAGTGCTAATAATAATATATCCCAGTAGCCAAAGTCAGAAATGTTAATACTCTCACCTGGTTTGAAAACTGATTTCTATGATACTGTCAAAGATTTACTCCGGCTTTCTAACTTCTCTAGGCTTCTCAAGTCTCTTGTCTGATGACCTCATTTTAAACTTCATTTTTCTATTTTGTGGGGACTTGGCCCTTTTTTAGAGTATTTTTCTAAATATCACCTTTTTAAGGCAAAGAAAGAGTTACTAATAATGTATTCAGGGTGATTTTAGTGATGCAAGAACATAAGCATTAAATAGCACTGAATCACACAGTGAGAAAGTCTGTCCCTTTTCGGTTTTCTCTTTATTCTGAAGTCAGTGAGAGAGTATCCGCTGGGTGGTAGCATTTCTTGAACACCTAACGCTTGCCAACCTCCACGTTTAACAGAGCTACTGGCAGGCAGCAGTGTCCAGCTAGAAGATCACAATGCTGCTTTCTTTCCCTTGCGTGTATTCTGTGGTTACCTTCCACTTACTGCAGGTGAGACCAAACTAGCACTTACTGCAATGCCTAAAGTCTCCTTTTCAAATAAATTCAAATTTAAAGAGTGAGTTGATGTAAATAAATTTATTTTTTTTTAAATAGTACAGTGGTACAAGGGTATGGTAAAAATCATGGAAGAGGTATAAGAACGATGTTTGCAAGGAAACCCTGGCATAAGAGAAAGCACCCAGAGCTGAGAAACTGACAACCTATGCTTTTCATGATAGTTCTTCCACTAACTAGCTTTGTGACCATTTGGAAGTGGTCGCATTTCTGAATCCTAATAAGCCACTAAAAAGGGTATAAGAAATGCAGAAGTCTGTTTTCTCCCTGCTTTTACTTTCTCTTTTTTTTTTTTTTTTTTCAAACCTTTCCTCTCTTTCTTTCAAAGTTCTAGATCCAAATACGCTTTCTGAATTTTGCTGATGTGACACCTCTCAAACAACCATTATCCACAAAAGCTACTGATGAGCTGCTTTCCTGTTTCTCAGATCAGTAATAAAGCCATTAAAACAGAGGCGTCAGAGTTAAACTCAGAAATTCTGGACAACAATCCAGATTTCTAACTCCCAGTCCAGCACCTGGGAGAAGGAAAGTAAGAGGAAGGAAGGCCAAGGAACCCCTGAAGTTCAGCTCCTGACTCCAAGTGCAGGCAGGTCCGTGGGCAAATCCCCCAGGAAAGAAGCCTGGAGCATCAGCTCTAGGGCTGGCCTTCTCCATATGCCACTTAAGCCCCTTCATCAATAACTACTTACCCCAGGAATGGCATATCAGCAAAGCCATTCCGAGCAGCCTGGCTCTTCCATTCAGCACAGCCCTTGGTTTCAGGGGGCAACGGCGTGATAAGTGCTGAGCCACAAGCCATGCTGTCTCTCCCAGCCCCTATCTCCTTCCCCAGCTTAGTTAAGAAATCTCTCTCCCTGGTTTTCCCTTTCATCTCCCCTTCCTTGGTCTTCCCTTCCTTGGCTGCTCTCTACTTCATGGTATGACAGATGCAAGAGAATGCTGATGACAAATAATGAAAAAAACTAGGAACAGGTATGATTTCAGGACTAGATTTCTTTCTTTCATTTTTATTAAAAAGAGTCACTTCTATCTCATCCCCTAGCTTTCCAAAGATGATTCTCAGGCAGGGGGCTCAACCTCAAGCGCCCATGGGAACACACAACAGGCGTACACCCCCATGTAAAGAGAGGAGCTATACTCAGCAAAGGGGTGGTGGTTTCCAGGCAGGCATGTGAGCCCCTGGTTACATACTCTCCAATTTTATAAGAAAAGCCAAGTACACAGATTTGAATGTGAAATCTTCTGATTTTATAATATTAGCTTTTAATTCCGAATTTTCAATTCAAAAGTTTTAAATTCAAAATTTTAAAATATTCTGCAGACCAAACCAAAAGCATCTGAGGGCTGAATTCAGTCAGGGAGCCACACATTTGGGGACTTCTGCAAGCCACGAGGTTGGGGGAAGGAGAGAGCAAATTCCTAAGAATTTAACCTCTCTCATTTCACTGGATTTGCCAGACTTATAAGACTCTTGTCTGGACCCCAGCTTAGCAATTCAATCACTCACCATCCAATTAATAATGATTATTATTACTATTTTTTATAGCTTTTCATGTGTACTTCTACTAAACACCCCTATGAATAAGGTATGTTATCATCACCATTTCACAGTAAGGAGGCTGAGGCTCAGAGAGACTAAATAACTCAGATCACACACATCTGAAGTGTTAGACACATTGAAAGCTGAGGCTGTCTGATTCCAGCACCCACATTTCTAACCCTGGGTTAACAATGAAGAGTCCCATCTTAGAACTAAGAGATCTCAAGAAATAACAGGGGAAACATTGGTCTAGTTGGGGCAATAAAGCAGACAGATTTTTAGGAAAATCCAGGCTTCCCATGTTCACTAACTACGTGCCTTTGGGCAAACTGCTCCACTTTTCTGAGCCTCCATTTCTTCTGTAAAATGGAGATAGCATTAGTACTTCCCATATAGGCTGCTGGGTGGGCATTACATGAGATAATCCATGTAAAGGCTTAGAGCATAGTGCCTGGAGGATAATGAACACTGAACAAATTTGGGCTACTATTGTTATTATTTTTATTTTCTTTACTATAAGTCATCACTCCTTATATTTAGCCTTCTACCTTGAAGTTACAGAATCCTAATATTTCCTTGGGCTTTAAGAACACTTCTAACTTTATAAAGCCTGTTAACATCCATTATTTCATTTTATCCTCCCAAGAGCCTAATGAGGTAGGTGAGACAGGGATTACCCCATATGGCAGATGAGAGAATGAAGAAGGTACGGAGAGGTTCATTAGACTTCCAAAGTCACACAGCTATACGTAGGCTCCATAATAACCCTGAGCTTTCTTCAATGACTGGACATTCAACAAGGAACTAGGCAGGGAAGACCCCTAAAAGTAGAAATGTTATATTTGTCTTTGGGTGCCTGGAAGATTAATGGGGGTTATAATATAACTAACTGTCCAGGAAAAAAATATAAGAGCACTTCTGAAGAAAAGTAAATGAATTGGAGTTAATATACTGAAAACCATATGGATAAATACAGAAAAAATATCACTAGAAGAAATACCTAACATGAGAAGAAGCTGGAATAGGGACATATGAAGAACTTCCTGAAGGACAGTAAGGGCCCTGGGGCCCCTTCTATGCATGTCGCAAACTTACTAGAATTAGGAATGGTGTCCCATGGGCTGACTACAGTAGCACTGTAGGGAAGGCACATCATTCTCCCCAACTCCTGTCTCTAGAACACATTTTACACTCTGGATAATTGAATTATTTTTTTAAACATCTTTATTGGAGTATAATTGCTTTACAATGGTGTGTTAGTTTCTGCTTTATAACAAAGTGAATCAGCTATACATATACATATATCCCCATATCCCCTCCCTCTTGCGTCTCCCTCCCACCCTCCCTATTCCACCCCTCTAGGTGGTCACAAAGCACTGAGCTGATCTCCCTGTGCTATGCAGCTGCTTCCCACTAGCTATCTATTTTACATTTGGTGGTGTGTATATGTCCATGCCACTCTCTCACTTCATCCCAGCTTACCCTTCCCCTTCCCCGTGTCCTCAAGTCCATTATCTATGTCTGCATCTTTATTCCTGTCCTGCCCCTAGGTTTTTCAGAACCATTTTTAATTTTTTTTAGATTCCATGTATATGTTGGATAACTGAATTATTAAATATGGTATTCCCAGCATGGAGCACATTATCTGCCCCGTAGTAGGTGCTCATAGTAGGTGGACTGACTGATTGAATAAATGAATGAATATCTCTGTCCAGAAAGATGGAAGAAGCTGTGAGCCCATCTGCAGTAGCCCTGGCCCATTCTGGCAGATGTCTTGTTATTTTACCTGCCCAATCCCTCCATCATCTCTTTGTAAATGTACTTTTCCTTTGGTGAACTGCCTGTGGTGCATTCTTTGTGATCTTAGAGGAATTGATAGCCAAGTCAGGCCAATCGACTTCTCTCTCCTGAGATGCTGAATCTTGAGAAAAGTAGAACACAGAGGAGGAAATGGTAGGAGCCCAGGCCTTTGGCTGGTGGCATCCTGGGAGACCATTACTTCCTATGACCCCAATCCCCAGGGCTACCTTACATACTCATCTTTCCAACACCTAATTACTCAACCCTTCTGACTTTTAAGCTTACCAGTTATTTCTCCAGTAAATCCCTATTGCTTTGCTTAAGTTGTCAAGAGTCCCCTTCTACTGCTTGTAACCAAAAGATCACGTGCTTTAGAAGGGAGCAGTTGAGTGGATGGGGTTGCTATTGTACTAGTTGATGCAATTCCAAGAGGCTTTAAATAGGTCTCATTGTTCTTCCCAAGTCTGTCTCCCAGAGCATATCAATAATATAAATATAGAGAAGGGCACAGCCAGTTAGGGTTGCCCCTAGCTGATGCAGGGGAGAGAAACCTGCTTCAAATACTTTGCTCTATTTCTCTCGTTCTGTCTCAGAATTAGGCAAAATGGAGCCAGCAGAGTGACACAGAGAGAAAGGGAGAAAACCCTCAAAGGGGTCTTCTCCTTTCCCCTCACTCAGAGCTGGTGTCTCCTGTTGAAACAGCTCCTACACAATTCCAACAGAAAACCAGCTGCCAGCCACTGGTCCTGCCCACCACAGGTGGAAGTCCTCTCCTCTGCCCAGGAGAAAGACTGCTGACATGTCCTACTTGTGATGCAAGCACTGCTCGCCAGCCTCTGAGACCCAGCAGGAGACTGCTGACTTCCCGGCTCTCTGAGACCAGGTAAATCCTCCCACCCACCCCAACACCTAAGCATGCCATGAGCCTCCAATATCACAGTAGCTGGACAGCTGTAGTTTGCACCCTCTGCTCCAGCAAGAAACTGGAAAGGACAGATTGGGGAAGGAGAGCTTTCTGCAAAGTCTCCTCTTTAATCCCCAGGTCAGAGATCTGGGCTTCTTGGTTTTAAATAAAATGCTCAACTGGGCCTGAATGCAGGCTACTGGGATGGGAGATCACTGCCCTGATGCCAAACGATGGGCAATTTCTTGTCAGACTGGAGAGCAGACACAAATGTCTTCATGTCAAATGATGTATACAAATGGCCATGAGGCTCTTGGAATCCCTCAGACAAAGTGCTTAGTCATGGCGATCACTGTAATCCACCGCCAATTAAAACCAAATGCAGGCATCCCTGAGATGGAGACAGACAGAAACTTGAAGTGCAGTGCAGGTGCAGCCCTGCTCACAAAAGTCTTCCTCTCTTTATGCGCAGCTCCAAACCCAGCTGATAACCGAGAGCAGAGTGGCTGTGAGTACCAAGAACAGAGGACAGCAGAGCCATTTCAAAACTTCCACTCAAGATGCTGGTAGGGCCTGTGAGAGGTCAAGTGTCCATCACAGCCATTCATTCATCTGCTCTCTCATTCCAGACACTAACTTGATTATAATGGCATCCAAGACGTGCTATAACTCACTCCTTCCGTCATTCGAGACAACAACTGTTGACTACCTAGGTTGCCATGCTGAGTGCTATAAGGTTCATTATTACTGGGCAAAGCTCTAGATGGCACAGCCTGTGAGGAGCTTATGGCCTTAGCAGGAAGATTTAACATGAAAAAAAACAACTAGAATGCAAGGTGGAAAGTGACAAGTGACACGAGAGATCCCAAGAAAAAACAGTAGATGGCCCAGGAGCCGTTGGAGAAGGTGATTAAGAAGCAGGTGAGGAAGCTTCAAGGAGGAAGCAAGATATGAACCTCCTGGCACAGGATGGGAAGGATTCAAAACACTGGAGTGGGAGTAGGGGGTGGGGTGGGGGGTGGTAAGGGTCAAAGGGCAAGTTGGACAGTATAAAGTACATACCCGGAAAAATACCACCATGACGGCACGATGGCGCTCTTCTCCTGGAGTGGAGCATGTTGGGGGGACACCCCAGGTAAACCAGGCCTTGGGCTCATATCAGGAAGGCCGTGAGCCAACATTCAGCAGTCACGGCTCTGAGAAGCTAGCTGAAGTCCCTTCCTTGGAAAGAGGCATAATCAGAAGTGCACACAAAGAAGGCTTCCCTGGCTGCAGTGTGCAGGAACAGGTCAGAGGAGGAAACTTCTAAGCAGGGAGACAAGTTAGAAGTGTAATGAGGCAGGCCTGAACTATGGTGGTGAAACCAAAGGGTAGCCACATGAAGACTGGCTCTCACTGAAATGTCACTAGTTCAGTCCTGGAAAATGAACGACTGGGCTTGGCTTTGAGAGGCAATGTGATTCCACCCAGAACTGGACTCAAGTTTGCTAGCCTCAACTCAAGCAAAAGCTAGCCGTGTGACCTGCACCTCCCTGTGCCTTGGTCTCCTTGTCTGTCACTCTCTGTAGTTACACCTAAGGGGAATTAGGGCTAGGATGGGCAGATGTGAATGTTCTTTCACTTTTCTGGAACAATTATGAAAACATAGGCTAATAACAGAATTATACTATTTCTATAAGGTGGTCCTTCAAGGCTTTGTATTTTCCTGGCTTCTATGTCAGAGATAATGCAACTCTAGACACAGGCTAATATCAATGAAACCCATCACATTCCATTTTCCCGAGCACTGGTGAGCCAGGTGATAACAAGAGCCAATTATATGTATGAGAATTCCATTAATGGATCCTAACACTGAACCTTAGCCACAGGACATGCTATATGCCTCAGGGTCCAGGGTCCCAGTCATTACAGAAAGAGCAACAGAGAAATAATGTCAGGGGCGGGAGAGAGAACTAGGAAATCTCAGTCCTGCTGTTTTACTGTCTGTGCAACTTGGAGCAATTTATTATTGAGCCTTAATTTCTCCATCTGTAAAATAGGGTTAATAATCTCTATTGCCTAATACTAATGAAAGTATAAAATAAATAAAATAATAATATAATAAATATATAATAAATAAAATAAATATAATAAAATAAATGTATCACAGAGCATAGTGCCTGACTCATAGTAAGCACTTGATAAATAGTAGCTGTTATTCATTGTTATTTTTTTTATCATTTACATCACAGGCATTGTTCCATTAATTTCAAACTACAACATCTTGCATATCCACTCTAGCATACCAGATGGCTGCTTAAAAATATCTGAATCGCTTATGAAAACTGTTTGAGACATTCCATTGAATAAGTCACTGGTTTATTTAAAATAAGTTGAAAAATCTCATATTTTATGTAAGAGATGCCTTTGTAGAAACAGTCTTTTTCAAAACACTACCACATGTTTTGCCACTTCTTGACAAAATGTTTTTCAAGAAAAGGTGCACACGCGCACGCACACAATTATTCTGTTGTCATGAAAATAGATCAAGCCTGAGATATTAACGTTGCCAAAAGATGACAGTATTTGGCAGGCCTAAAAATGTTTGTCATCTTAAAAGTATTTATGAAAAAGCAGAAAATAAACTATTCAATATTTTAGTCACTTTAGGTGATTCAGGCAAGTCATTAGGTTTTGGTTTAAAATGTTCTTGCAGGAAATTCACCCTTCTCCAACCTAGCTAGTTTTATCCTTCTGCCAATAAAACTTAAACTGTTTCGAAAGTTTCCTCTGTGTTACCTGTGGATTTTTTGGCATTTGCACAACACAAGGGCTAAAAATGCCCCTCACCACCTACCCAATCCACCCCCACGCCAATGTTTTTGCAACACTTTTTAAATTAAAGGCATTTACTAGCTCTGAGACCTTGAGCAACTTAACTAACTTCCCAAGACTCAGTTTCCTCTTCTAAAAATTTGGGTTGGGGGTAGAGTTGAGGGAGAATACAAGCCCTTTCCCAGCTTCCCACATGGGGCTAAGAGAGAATGGATCTGAAAAATATTTTTGTTAATGGTAAGGCCATTTAAAGGGGGAAAAAAAAACCCCGAGGACCCATAAAGCCAAAGCTTATTCAACAAAGACTTTCCTCAACATTTTCCTTGCAGAACCCTTTAATAAATCCTTGTAAGGGCAAAAGGTGGCCCTTTTGCCTGAATGCAAGTAACTGTTGAGTTCATATAGAAGCAGGGGCCAAAATGCTCCCAATGGCTTTCTTTAATGATTTTTTTTTTGTCATCAGAATTAAAGAAATGTATGCCCTTTTGGAACAATTTATGAATGTGTATCTTGTGAAGTTATAAATACATTTAGATCCATTTCTCTTCCCTTCTTATAAAGACATTGATGTGTTTTTTCTGACATGCCTCATGAACTCAGTCAATCACAAGTCTTTCTTAATGGAAACCACATGTCTGCCCAGAACTGTGTAATTATAATGCTAGGATTCTTGGCACTGCCAGGAAAAGGGGCATTGTCAAACCAATTAAAGTTTATTTACTTACATACCATTTCTGGATCAGAATGTTCTTTCTTTTATGCTGATGCTGAGAAAATATATATCTCATCAAGTTGTTGTAATTGTTTTTTTTGGACAGATTTACGTTTCTTACCAATTATATTCCTGGTTTTCAGTTCCTTTGCATGTAACTAAAATTTTCTTTAAAAAGACATCTGGGAACAGTATCATGAGATGTTCTGTAAATAAGACTTTGCACATTTCACACCAAAATTACTGTGCTTGTTTATTTTGCTGCTGAAATGTAATTTTATAGGATGTATCTCCACTAAGGGGTATATTAAGAGCATTTTCTTTAGACCTGTTAGGGAGTGAGTGTGGCCTACAAGAAGGTCTGGGCTTGGTATCTGGCTCAGCTATTGAATCGATGGATTATCAAGGGGAAAAAAGATTTAAAGTCTCAGTATTTTCAGGCTGAAAAGTAGGAATAAAAATTCTACTCACAGAAATAAGTGTTAAGGGGAAGTACCGTGGTTAGTGAGGAAAACAATGGAATAAATATTTGGAGGCAGACACCAGCTAGTGGAATGGCCTTGGACGAGGCCCTCAATCATTCTGAGCCTTTTTTTCTTACCTGTAAAATGGAACTAATAATACTTATCCTATGAGCCTCAAAAGATTGCTCTGAATTTTAAAGGAAATGAGAGAAAGCCTTGCAATGTGCAAAGTAACTGTCATTGTCCCTCTCTCTGATTCGATCAAGCCTAAGTTGAGAACCACAATCACAAACCAGCAAAAGTAAAACCAAAGAACAAACTTAGATTGTGGTCAGAAGCAAGGGACAAAACAAACCAGACTGAAAATCTCAAATTCCGGCCCTATGGGGAGAAGAGAGTCCATCAAGGAAATAAGGCTGACGTAGGTCAACCAGCAGACACATGAAAGACCTGCCTCTGAACATCTCCCTCTACTTTCATCACTGAAGACAAATGATCCTAGTTTGCTGTCAAGGAAAATGGGAAGGTGGGGTGAGTTACTTGGGTTCTCGTCTTTCACTTTAATGTTGGCTCTCCCACTTCCCAGGAAAAAGGGGCAGAGAACAGGCATTAGGAAAGCCCCTCAAACCCTTTGTGGGACGGGTTTATCCAGCCTGCAGGTAGGTGTCCCTTAGAGGGGGGACAACATGAGGGACATCTCTCATCTCTTGGGTCCACCAAATTAAATGACTGTGAGTTCCTCTTTAATTTTCCCAACAATGAGAGACAAAGGTGAAATTCTAAATATAGGAGTAGACTGAAGCACAACCCAATTTTCCATAGGCATAATGAACAATCTGATTCCCACTATGCCTTGGTTACTGTTGTAGAGTGGCTTCACCCAAATCCAGCAAGTAAGCCAGCGTTAGCCTCTTTGAACTCTTGCCCTTAGAGACAAAGGACCTTTCAACTTACAAAGTCCACCATAAAAAATGTGAATGTGCCTTGCTACAGGGGGCTGTGCTAACATAACCACAGGCAAAAGAGTAACACAAACTGTGGAGTGAAGTGCATCCCCTGACATCAGGGTCTACTCTGCCAGTGACAACTCTGGAAACATCACTTGAATTCCTTTTGAGTAAAGTACTGTATTTCCTGGAACTCTAAGTCTAAAAATTTTGTCTAACTTTAACACTTGTATCATATTAACTTGATGCCTTGTAATGAGAATGACTGATCTTTCATTACCATTTTTACATTTCATCATTTGAATGGTTATTTTATCAGAAATTCATTTCTACCTCAAAATCTCAAATATAACATTACATTAAGAGACTCAATAAGGCAAAAACACACACACACAATTTTTCTCAAACTAATAAAGCAGAAAATTCATGAATGACTTTTTTCATTAGGTTAGAATTCTTCATTCCAGATTAAATGATTAAGTTTGCCAGTTCATTTTGATTTTTGAACATTCAAACTAACAATGCAGAAAATTTAGGGTTGGTTTTTTTTCCTCATCATGTAGAGATCTTTAACTAGAAAGTGAGTTCTTCCAGCATATTTTGATTTTTGGAAGTGCATTCTGGATTTAACATTTCAAAAACACCATCAATTATATACATGACAGGCCTGCTCTGGTCTCCAGCAATACACTCAGAGTGGACGGAGCCCTCTCATGGGTGAATAGCCATGGACTGAGAGAAGTGAGGATATTCTAGTTGGCTATCCCTCTTCATTGTCTGACAGGCACCCCCTCCCCTATCTTGGCCAAGCTTCGGAAAAAAGTCAGCTTCTGTCTTGGAAATCCTCTCTTCCTTGATGCAAGAAGTAGGGGTATGGGAGAAAGTGGTATGAAATTAGAGTAAGGATATGCCAGGGCCTTCCCCAGCGACCAGATTTTCCCTCTCCTACTTCTCCCCAATATACTATCTTCTTTGGATACTTGCATACAAGTGACGTAAAATAATCTGAACCTAGTTATTTATTTATTTATCTTCCTGGGGTCATGTTGTATTTAACAAGAGACTAAGATTCAATGTGGCATAGTCACTGAAGGGGAAATTTCTCGGCAGAGTGGTGGATCAATGATCGGAGGGCTCTAGATAGGTTTGGCTTGGACCTGCTGGGATTGGGGCAGTGGGCATGCAAGCACCAAAAGAATCCTGTGACTGTATAAACTCCAAGTCCCTCTGAGCCTGCAAGTCTAGGAGGCAGAACTGTATCCCAGGGCAGAGGAAGTTTCAACATCCCTCAGCATGGTGCCAAAGCAAGAGCCTAGATCAGGCATCACGTGAACAGCACTATGACTCCAGGATCTGCCATTTGTGAAGCTCTGGAGCTAGGATATATTCCTCAACCTCTGTCTTTCTTGCAGGGTTGTTGTGAGGATTAATTGAACAGTTAAAGAAAGAACTGGGCACCCTGCCTGGCACAGGGTAGCTGAATGATACAATCTGCGGTCCCCCCCCTGCTTCACATCACAGCGCACAGACATTCTGTCCTACTCCACCTATGGGTAGGGTGATCCTGGCTTGAAACTATGAGCTAAGAAAAATGATCTCATCTCTGGTCAGAGACACGCAATGCAATTTTATTGCATGATGCACAGAGACTCCCAAAATGTGTTAGCTCAAACCTACTGATTCCAGGGGTGCAATGATGGGTCAAGTTCTGCAACAAAGAGGATTCAGCCTCCCTGAGGATCTCAGCCCTGCTTCTGGGAGTCTGGCCTCCAGCCTTCGAGAAAATAAATGGCTCTAACAGATTCTGGGCCCCAAATCCAACTTTAATTTACTGGTGACCTCATGGCTTTCAGGAGCATTACACAGGACTTATTTGGAATTCACTCTTTCCTACGCCCTTTTTTTTATTGGATAAATCTGATGATCATGCTAATTTCTTGGATCTTTTTATCTAGAAAGGAATTTTTCTGGAAGTACTTAGTATTTTTAATCAAATCAAGAAAGAATTTTATTTAAAAACTTGTAAGCATATAATTTCTTAATATACTTTCTTGGTAAATTAGTGACGGTTTTGACATAATTTTTCCTAATTTTTATGAAACATTTCAATTAACTTTCACTCTGTAGGTTAATCACAAAGATTATAGTTTAGATATTGGTGTGGAACATTATGACTCCTGTCTTTTACCGAAAAAAAGTGTGTGTGTGTGTGTGTGTGGGGGGGGGGTATTTCTCTTACTTTGTCCAAATCTGCTTTCTAAAAGTGATTTTAAAATGTGAGCTTATTTTAAATTATTTAATTCAATTCTGGATGTGAATTTATGAGGTAATGAGGAGGTCAAAGTCATGGAAAAATGATGGAAAGTAAGGCAAACTTTAATATAATTTCTCAAAAAAACTGCATATTTAGTAAAATTCTGCTCAAGTAGTCTTAGAGGAACTGGACATCTCTATCAATTATTACTGTATTTCTAGCTTAAAGGCAACAGATGTAAAGAATTATGATACTCAGGCCCATACCTAATAAAAGGAGACTCACATACTGCATGACTAAATATTTCAAAGCTATAAAACAAACTTTAAGTGAAATATGTTATACCTCGTCTCTTGATGAATATTCCTTCATAATGACCTAGAAGGCCAGGTTTCACTTTAGAATTCTTGAACTCTTCAAAGTCCCACTCAAGAGCTTGGTGACACAGAGAGACCAGCCCATCACATTAGCCCTCTTCTCCTTCCACCTCTTGCCCAGATCCACATCTCAAGGGGCTTCATGCACCCGTATGAATACTCCAGCCCTCACATCCAACCTCCCTCCCCATCCTCTACAAGCAGCCCTCTGTCTCCCGCTTAAGACTAGGACCCTCACACCCTGGGAGGGTGGACCTGGGTGAGAGAACCAGGAGGCCCTTTGGAATTGGGCTCAGGGCCTTTGGGGGTTCAAATTCCTGGGTGCCAAAAATTCTGAGCATGATCTAGAGGGTGGGCAGGTTCCTGATGGCCCCATGGACCTTTCATCCATAGGAGGGTTATGGCTGGGGGCCAAATTGGGGCCCTCTGAAGAGCAGAGTCCAAGAGCAGAGGACTCTCTTAACTGGGCCTCAGAATGATACAGGACATTCAACCACACTCTGAATAAATGGAAACACTGGGCATTCTCTATAGTTTAGTACTAAGTATTTTTCAGCTTCTAATTTTCAAAAAATTGCAAATGTATATTCCTAGAATTACACACCCTCCATCTACTTCTGAATCCCCCCAAATCCAGATTCCACCTACTAGGAATGCTTTTCACCTTTCCATAGGCTGTTATCTCTGTTGTAAATGGCCCCACCCTCCCACCATCTCCTTCCCTTGCTAACTCGGCTTCATTTTGAAAGATTCGATTCAGGGCAACTACCTCTTCTAGGATACCTTCTGGGACCTCATTTCTCATTGCTTGGGGACAGCCATTCCCCTCCTGTGTGCTCTCAAAGTATCTGCCTTATGTTCCTATATTGCATTCCATTTTATTAAACTATTAGCTCTATTAAATTATTAGCTCTGCAACCCCATTCAGATCTTCTTCTGACCAGTGTTATTTATATTTGTATTACAGAGCCAAACACCTAACACATACTTGCTAAAGTGAATTAAACTCAACTCACGGTGGTCTCTTGTCATATGCAACCTTCCCGACAAGGCTTTCCCTCAACTTTCTCTAAAATAGCTCCCTTACCAAGCTCTAGCCCCCAGCGCTACTTTATTTTTCTTTATAACATTAACTACCTGATATTATATTAGATATGTATTTATCCTCCCCATTTAGGATGTGAGTTCCACAAGGGCAGGGACTTTGTTTATTTTAATGACTGCTGAGTCCACAGTACCTAGAATAGGCAGGCATTCAATAAATAGTGTTGGATAAGTAAATGAATGCACTAAACACATCTGAACTATCTCAGCTTCCTCAAACTTCAAACATTTGTATATCTTTTGCCAATCTACCCACCACTGTTATTATTATTTACTTAATAATTTTACTTTAAAATGATTCACTCTTTCATTTAAGTAAAATTATTTTCAAAGGAAACTATACATAGAAAACCAGCTAATTGAAGATCATCATAAAAATAGGTGTAGAATGATTAAATGGAAAATGTCTGTGGGTCTCCTAAAATTATCTTACAGGCCAACACTGGTACATAGGCTGGTAACTTACCACACTTTGGGAAATGTTGTTGACTTGATCAAAGAGACCTTCGATTCCCGAATTGTGCCAGATTGCAAAGTATATTATGCATGCTTCTCACCTACTACTGAAAAATATCCACAACCTGAAAAATTTAGTGCCTATACCCTAAGCATTTATCTGTCATGGAAGCTTCAAAGGCTCAGCCCAAATACCACGCTTCTCAGACTGCAGTGAATGAACCTCAAGCACACACAAGAGTTTTTCTGTTTCATTTTCTCTCTGAAAGAAAAAAAAAATTCTCACAGAAAAAGAAACAGAATGAAAGACCCATATTGACAGCTCTTACCCAAAGACTCAACTCTGAGAGTTATCTATGTTGCAGCCTGAGACATAGACAATTTCTGAGTCTGTGTAATGCCCCAGAATAGGAAATACGGCCAATGGTCATTCCAAACAATGGACGGATAATTTTTTTAAAATAGTAGTAGTTATGATCAGTTTCCATAAAACTTCCAACTTTTCTTCATTTCAACAAAGTCAGGACTCTTCTTTAAGAGTCTTTTAAGATTAGTTGCTAAGCTTAGTTTTTTAGAAAATTCCTTATATCTAGTCAAAGGATCAGTCTTCAGACTTTCTCTCTCTTGGCTAAGATGAGATGTTTTTGGTTACAGAGAAGAATATTTTCCAAGCATTTGTGAGAAGTTGGTGGTTTTTTGCCTCTTAAAATGCTACAACTATACACAAGTATTTTACGTCTATTCCAAATAGCTAGTCTTCAGAATTGTAAACAGAGAATCAGTAAGTTCCAATGTTGACATGGTAAAAGTGAAAACTAAGTTCAGCAGTGGCTGATAGCTTCAAAAGTATGCTCTCCGCTGATCTGTAGTAAATATCTTTTTCTTCCTTATTTGAAATGAAGCACAAAGATTTAGTAACAAATAAAAACTTACCAACATTTTATTTACCATTATAGAAACATATGTGTATGAAAATACACATTAAAATTTTATTATAAGAATAATAATATCCAACTAGTTTCTGTTTTGCTGTCCTACTATTTTCTTTTCCTGCTACAGAAAGTTGTTCTTACATCACCAGCATTTTTAAGAGACAGTATTGTGTAAAGCAGCTCAAAGGTGGTCCCATGGAACCCTGAAGGTCTCTGACTCTCTTTTAGGAGGGCAAACCTATTTTCCTCATAATACCACTGTACTGACATTTGTACAGAATTGCAAAAGCAATGATGGATAAAGCAATGACGATGCTTTAGTGAGAATCAAGGCAGTGCCACCAAACCGTACTCAACAGTCATTGTATCCTTCACCATCCAGTAAACACACACACTTGCACACACAAAAAAACCATAAAAACCATTTCACTTAAAATGTTCTTGATGAAGTAGCAAAAATTATTAATTTTCTTGAACTTTATTAAAATATTAAATTGTATTAAATCTCAACCCTTCTTACATCTTCCTAAGATTCTGTGAGATGAAATGGGAAATACAAATAGAGCTTTCTGCTGCATGCCAAAGTATAATATTCAGGTAAACTACTTGTGCAATTATTTGAATTGTGAGCTAAACAGGTCTTTTTTTTTTTTTTCTTTGGTAGAACACCATTTTTACTTGTGAGTACAACTGACAAACAATGGTTATTCAGACTGGGTACTTGGCAAATATCTTCTTAAAAACGAGCAAAGGGGAACTGTCACTTCATGGAAAACAACTGACAGTCATATGTTGCCAATGATAAAATTCAAGCTTTCAAGTGAAAATTAGAATTTTGGGAAACTTGTATTCCCCACTATGAGCTTGAAAGTTTCCTAATAACTTCTCTGTTGAGACTGATTTGGATATTAATGAATATGAGTATGAATTTTCAATACTGTACAATAAAATGTCATTCAGCTCAGTGAACATAATTCATGGGACCAATATTTTCCAAATAACCAATGCATAATGTTACAAAATCATGGTGGATAAAAGATCCATTCAAAGTGAAAGATATACAAATGGGCTTTAATATAAAGAGTATAAAAAAGTTCATTGGTTTGGTTTCAGATTGAACACTACAACTAACTTTTAAGAAACTACCACTGGTCAAAATTTTGGTATAATATCAAAAAAGAATATTCACAATTATTTTAAACTATTAAAACAGTCCTCTTTTTCCCAACTATGTGCATTAATAAAGCTGGATTTTCATCATATACTCTACCCAAAATAACATATAGCAACCTAGTGCAGAAGCAAATATGAGAATGCTGTCTTTTATTAAGCCAGAAATTTTTTAAAAGATTGGTAAAAATGTAAAATAATTCCAGTTTTCTCACTATTTTTGCTTCAGAAAATAGAGTTTTACCCATTTTACAATATATTACTTATGATAGCATAACATGTTAAAATGTATTAACATGTTAATAGCAAACATGGGTTTGCTACTGTCATTTAAAAATGAATAAATAAACATTTTTTCAAGTTCTCATTTTCATTTATAATACAGTCAAAATGGACACATATAAGCCACATAAACAAAAGTTCTTTGGAGTCCCAAGAATTTTTAAGAGTATAAGGTCCTTAGGCCTTACAGTTTGATAAGCACTGGTGTAGCTTTGAAGAAACTGGAATCTGTAGTTAAGAGAAGCCCACACATTACAATTCAGCCATGCAATGACTGTATGGCCCCTTGCAAAAGTCATTTAATCTCTCTGAACCTCAGTTTCCTATCTGTAACAATAACGGTGCTCCTCCCCCTCACAGGGCTGTTATGAGAATTCCATTAAAAAAAAGTCACAGCTATTTGTCCCTAACACATTACGCATTCTTAATAATTACTAGCTGCTGATATCACCTTCATCTCGTCTTTTTTGGCCAACTTATTAAGTTGACACTGGCGAAAGCTGTTCAGATTTTGAAAAAGAGGAGAAATTGCCCCTCAAAAGAGAGATGAGGCTGGCCTCCCCTCTTGGATTATGTGGCCACAAGGCTGTTCGGTCTGAGCCACAGTTTACCATAATATTGCCTGACAGAGTGATTCCACCAGGGCTCAGCTCTCTTCTTACCAGCTGGTGCTAGGAGAGAAGGAGCCAGACAAGAGAGAAAACTCTATTACTTCCTAAGGGCACCGAAGTCATTTTCATTATCAATCACCAGCTCGTACACACGTGCGTGTGTGTTTAACCCAAGATGGATGGAGTAAACCAGGGTGGAGTAAACCAATTCAGTTTTGTGATAGTTTCAGGGTTCAAATGCAGTTGACATACACCATCTTTGAACCTTTTGGCATGGACTTAGGAAAAGACAACTAGCCCTATAGAATGAGACGAAAGATAAAAGAAACCCCCCTTTTTCCCATTTTCCATTTACCTTTTAAGTTCTGTGGGATAGGTACACAGACTACACAAATAATCATTTCTCAATTTTCCCCTATTACTTTTTCTCCATAATTTGAAAACATAAAGCTCTTTCCACTGGCTGCCTTTCTAATTCTTCTTTCTATTCCTGTGCCAGTGCAAAAGGAATTGCCAACGAAAGTGCTATAAACAGCCATGCCCTCGCTGAAAAAGGCAATATGCCGTCAGCCTGACATATACCTTGCTTTTCCGCCCATTGTCCACACTGTGATTGATGGTGTAGTTCATTAATGTGGGACGATTGTCAGCTTTTCCTGAATAAATATAAAAAGAAACAAAGAAATCCCCACCCTTTTCAAGCCAGAGTGAATTATTTCCTATTTTCCAGGCTTAGGTTTAAGGATCCATAGGGCATTTGTCTCAAAGTACATAATGAACATACCCTTTAATGGAAGAAATTTTAGTTTGGTTTCAGGGTTGAAATACTTTATATTTATATATACATAAATACTTGATATTTACATATATGTAGAAAGGAGGAAGGAATGCTATTCAAAAGGATGAAGCAATTTGGGCGCCTAAAACTATACTTCCTTTAAAGCAAAACGTCATCTTTAGTATACATAGTCATGTAAAAACGCCAGAAATTATCACCTTGGGAAAGCTGTAAAGTAAAAGTGATCTGTCAGGTGCTGAACCACATATGACAAGAATCATCAGGAAAGAGAGCAGTGAACTGGATGGATAGTTAGAGGATTAATTTACAGCTGGATAGGAAAGTTGATTAACGTCTATCCGCATCAAAAGGAAGTCTCCTGGAAATTACCAAAATAGATTTTCCTTTCAATTTCTGTACTCATAATGCAGGCTAGGAGCGCTTTCATTGCCAGACATATTTACATGTATAAGCTGAAGAAAGGTAAGATGGTTCCCTCTTGGTCACCTTTGCCCTTTTATCAGGAGGCATTACCTTTGTGACTTTTCTGGGCACTGGCATACTTATCTTTCTGCCTGTCTGAACTGTCCTAACTGGATCTTTGCTAACTCCGTTAGGAGCAAAGTCAACAAACACCATCCGGTGTGTCTTGCTTTTAGCTTTGGTGTACAAAAAGCAACAACCAAAACAAAAACATCCTCGTATATGTGGTGCTCACAAGCTAATGAACATACACCATTTCACTCTGGGCATCCTGTTCCTGTACAGATTTTCTTCGGTGGTAATGTGCTAATGACAATAATAATTTATTCTGAAGATGTGCTAAATTTCTTGAGTTGGATCATGAAGTATTTTGAATACCACTGGAAGGCATAGGGGACTGAGAACTGTAGAAAAGCTGGTCCTCTGCCACCACGTGGAGATCCACTCTGATCACAATAGAAGGTGATTATTGAGGACTAACCAGCAGACCCTGGATGGTTTTCCTTCTTAAGATGACAGCTTGCCTGTGTATCATGTATTCTTTCTTTTTTTTTTTTTTTCTTTTGTGGTATGCGGGCCTCTCACTGCTGTGGCCTCTCCTGTTGCGGAGCACAGTCTCCGGACACACAGGCCCAGCGGCCATGGCTCACGGGTCCAGCCGCTCCGCAGCATGTGGGATCCTCCCAGACTGGGGCACAAACCCGTGTCCCCTGCATCGGCAGGCGGGCTCCCAACCACTGCACCCCCAGGGAAGCCCTGTATCATGTATTCTTAAATCACATGTGCAGGGCTCTGTTTTCAGGAAGTTCTCATTCTTAATGATGTAGGTAAAGGGACCCAAACCCTAACAAGAGCTCACCATTATTAAGCGCTCACCACATGCAAGGCATGGGACTAGGCACAGTTACCTTCTTTGATCCACTTTCCAACTCTGTTAGGTCTCAACTACCATTACTCCCATTTTAATGATGAGGAAGACGGGGGCAGGGCTTACGTGAACAGCTTGTTAAAGGTCACATATGAGTAAGTGGGATGGCCAGGATGCTCACCCAGCCCCGTCTGACTCCAGAGCTGAAACCGTGAGCCACTAAGATACGTGTCTACTGATTAAGTCTGAAATGTTGGGAGAGTTTCTGTCAAGGAAAGAGCAATCTCTATTTGGCTTTAAAATGCTTTATAACGTGGTAGCCATTTGATTTCTCATTTCCTCCTCACTCTAACCACATTAAGTCAGCAGATAATATTATGCTCATTTTACAGATGAGGAAAAGAAAGTCCAGAGGAGCAAAAGCACTGTCCTGAGGTACAACAGCCATGACTGGAAGAGCTGGGACTGGAATTCGGGTCTTTCTTGTCCATTATTTTGCTACAAAGTAGCAAAATGAAAAAGAAAATAAATCACTGCAGCGTATCAAAGTCACTTGGTGGAAAGGTAGTAGTTGTTGCCATATTTCATTTTGCAACTGCTTACCTTGTTATATAGTAAATACAATGTTTCCCTACTAGCTACCAAGTGCTGTGGAATTCTCCAGATACACTGTCATATTATTTCAACAGCTTCAGTTGATCCTGGATTTTTCAGGAGAAGGGAAGGCTAAGAGTCCTGAGAAGTTTGAGGTAAAACTAGCAAAGCTGCTTACAATCAACAGCCAGACTCAACATAATGTGAAACTCTTTCAGTAAGTAGCCAGTCAGCAATACATCTGCGTGTACTTCTTAAATAGTCCCCACAACACTTCCAGCATGTCACGAAATAATAAAAATCAGTTGTGGGAAAGGGGGATTTGAAAAAGGGAACAGCACACTCCTACAAACTCCAGGATTTACAGGTCACACGGAACCAGAGACTGCAATACAGGGCTCCCAGGCTTCACAGCAAATTAAGATGGATGTATTTTCTGGAATCTATCAGGGCAAGGCCTTGACACTCATTCAGAATACTCCACCAGGGAGGAAATAATCCACAAGAGTGGTAAATATCTCAAATCTCCTAAGTGTCCCTAACTGATAACACTGCTCATCTTTAAAATTTGAATGAAACTTCATCTACTGCCTCTTTGACTTCAAGAGCCCAACTCACAGTAGTTCACAACGTGTGTGCCTTCCCCTAAATATTATCAAGAGGGACAGTGTGCACACTTTTTGCTTCTTAAAGACGTGTTGAGCTGTAGGCCAACAAGGAATATAATGAACCCACACCGATAATGTATATACAATGAATTTATTCTGTATTCCAAAGGATTCTTCCTTCCTATTTTCTCCCCAGCAAATTGAAAATTATATTTGTAACCTGATTTTAAAGCACTCTCAATGTGCATTTCTCAGAGCTATTAGCTGAGTTTGGATAGGGTTTTATATTTCTTTCCTGTACATTTATTACTGGGCATCCAAGAGAGAGAAGAAATGAAAGAGTAAGGGATATCAGAGTTGTGCCTGCTTTTGTCTCTTCTGCATAAAAGGAAATAGAACATCAACTTTTAAAATAAGACATTAAAAAATTATGAAGATGGAAGGCACCAGTTCCTTAACCTTTCCTGGCCTGTGGATCCTTGTGCGATTTTGATAAAAGCCTAGCCCTAGGAAAATCTCAATGACTTAATAAAAAAATATTCCATCCATTTTAAAAGTTTCACTGCCTCCCCTCAAAATCTAGTCTTGAATTGCCTATAGGATAATAATCCCTGAATTACAACCCCCAACACCATGAAAAATCAGTTCATCTAATTGACTTGTCCTGTGTACTAACAGTCATGGATGGCGTTCACCATTTAACATTAAGAGTGCAGTGGCTATTTAAATTTTACTGGAACCCACACCTCCTGACCCCTCTCTTCCTGTCTTCTCCACTGGATGTGTTACTCAGTTTATGCATGATAGCATAGAGGAGAATTGAATTAACACTGTAGAGAGAGCTGCTTTTGCATCTCTGCCACTTAAGACGCAGACCTTGAAAAGAAGGGGCTTCAGCATTAAGAGAAAACACTGCATTCTCAGGGCAATCAAACCAGAAGGGTCACACTTCCAAGAGATAACTGAGACCGAAAAGGAAGCCAAGCTCTTTGGGGAGCTGGGTGACACCACAAATGAATTATGTAATGATTTCCCCTAGGGAGTTTAGTGGGGCTGACATCATGAGTCCTTCACTACTGTCCCAGGGTGGTGGCAAGTGTGTCCATTTTTACAATCTAATTTTACAATAGATTAACTTGGAAAAGGCTGAATGGCGAAGAGGCTGTATGGGGCTTATAAGTGGAACCAACCAATTCAGTCATTAGTGTGTATAGCATTTTTATTCCCCTCTTAGAAAGAGAAATACATCAAGAGCCATAATCATCAAATCACAAAGCAACCAGGGACTCCATTCCAAATAATACCACTTTTAATGCTGGCCAGAAGTTAGGTTTGCAATTTCACAAGCTCATACAAACAATCATGGTCGTGCCCAAAAAGGCCCATCTTGGGTTCTCGATGGTGATGACTTCAAACACAGAATCGATTTGTCAGACTTATACCCAACCATACCCAGCTATGCCCAATGCATAAGAAAGTTTGGCTCCTAAATGAAGCAGGAAAACAACTCCAATTTCTATTCTCTATTAAACAGAAGGTTTCTGTTTAACTTGTTCTCTGCCTTATGAAGCCATAAAAATGAGTCTGACTTGCAGAATTCTATTTTTAAAAACTCCTCCTATTTACATATGCTTTACTTCTCAAAAGAATGTCACCTTCTTATTAATGCAACACTTAACAAAGGCAATGTGAGAAACATGCCATTGGTGGGGGCTTTGTTTCTTGCTTGCCATGTTTTGATTGGGATCTGTGTTAATTCATGTGCCCTCATTGTGATACAACTGAAAATCATCATTGTCAATACAGTTTCCTAACAATCCCAGAATCCAAGCAATTAGGTATAAATAAGTCATTGTCGGCAAAATAAAGAATGTCGTCTAATGTCTCAGATGAATAAAAGAAACAGCTGGAAAAGGAAGGGAGGGAGCACAGAGAGAGAATGAGAAGGCGGACCCAGAACTTCTTTATGGAGTCCAAGTAAAAGGAAAAACTTTATATGCCTAAATAAAGACACCAAAAAAATAAACATGCTTCGAAAATCATTATCCAATATACTTTTAAGCCAATTCCTAAAAAGAGCTTTTCTGAAATGCTTCTAGATAACTGTTTATATGTTAAAATCAACATTTAAATTGTGCTACAAAGCTTATTGTGCACTACATAAGCAGTCCTAAGACCTCTAGAACAACATAGCTTTGGGTTTAATCCACTGAAAACACACTCTGCACATGAAAATTTTGTTCGCTTTGGTTGGGAAAAAGTGAGGAATGTGCTTGTCTCCAAGTTAGAAGAAGGTCAAGAAAGTAGTTTCAAAATATATTCCTCCATGAATGACCAAGTAGCCAGGGCCCCTTTGTGCACCTGAGAGGTTTGCCAGCCAAGATGCAGACTGATTCTTGAAAGAAGCATTCATACCTTAAATATGCATTTATACTCCCCACAAAATACACAGTTCCAAATTTTTTTTCAAAAATAGAAGTTCAGAAACGAGGGAGTTGGAAACAACATAAGTTCTATTTGTTTAAGCCAATGGTAAGTATCATAAGATGATAAGGAAAGAAAAACCTTAGCAATCAGATAGATCCCAGTTATATGACAAATGTTGGCATTGATTTTGCAGGTCATGTTCTCCAAATTGGAAAGCAACTCTCTGCTACAACATTCAATGAGGACAACGTTCAATTTAATAGTGACACAGGAGACATATTTTATTCTGTAATCTGTAAAAACTGCTTCATGTTCACTACTTTACAGAATACTATTTCACATAACAATTCATCAGATTTCCACATATAAGAATAAGGGATTATTTCTACTAAAACAAGGAGGACCAACGAAAAATAAAATAAATATACACTAGACGTATAAGAAGTTAGAGTTTTGACCTAGAAATTCTTTGTCTGGGAAACTATCCTAAGACGGAAATCAGAGTGGCAGTCAAAGATATTCATCACGATGACATTTATGGCCATGAAAAACTGGAAATAACCTAAATATCCAATAATGAGGGGGTGGTTAATGAGATAGTAAATCACCACTGAAATATTTTCCAAATACGCCTGGATGACATAGAAAAATTCTTATGACATCATATGAATAGAAGTTATATGATTCAAAGCAGCATATACAGATGGTCAGGTTTTATTTGTTTGCAGTTAATCATACTCGTCAGTTTATGACACATGATAATCACTAGAATTCTTTTTCAAAAATATATGTATTTTATAATATATATTTTATAACATACATGTACTTTATATTTTATAATATATATGTACTTTATTCTAATTAAGAAACAGAAAGAGAGAGAGACAGATAAGAAATTTAAAAGAAAAGGAAAAGAAAAAAAGGAAATGTATTTCAAATGTATATCTGCAGGTAGTAACACAAATGAATTATTTTGGTTTCCTTTTCAAACTTTCCCATATATTCCAAGTTTTCTACAACATGCAATATCAGCAAAAGGAAACTTGAAAGAAGTCAAAATGGCCTTTATCATTTTAAACTCTAGATAACATGATCTCTTTTAGACATAAGGAATGTAAAATGCTAGCAGTAGAAGTGATTTCCACACTGGGTTCCACGATGCTCCAGGGGTCTCAGGATCATTGTGCGGCTGAGAGGGGAGACCCAGCCAGTGGAATGCTACCCCAGGCTCAGTCTCCTTGAGTACAGCAGCTTTGCCTTTATTTATTCTTTAGATGTTTCGAATTTTCTGTCAAATCAAACCCTCTTCAATTTATAGGTGAGGTAACCACCACCCAGAAAAGTTAAGCACCTTGCCTAGGATCACATAGCTTGTTAGTGGAAGATCTCAGATTAGAATTCAAATATCCTGACACAGATTATCCTCTGTCCACGATGTGGTTCTGTCTGTACAAGAAAGAGCACATGTTTTCAGCTAATTGCTTCACAGTGGTAAGAGTCCCACATAGAACCACCCAAATTTCCTTATGCAACACCATCCCCCAAACCTCATGACTATACTTAAAAAAAGAAGTAAGCCCTGTTTAATAAATGCCATTGGAAGCCAGTTGAAAAAGTCAATCTTGTTCTTAAAGCATCTTCCTTGAAAATGATCACTTGCCTCCTTAATCCTTAGAGTAACAAAATTCACAGTATAAATACGAGAAAGATGGCTGATCTATTGAGGACAGCTTCTTGTTATCCATGAGATAACCACTTTATACAGTACACATAAAACTAGCAAAAAAAAATAGTTGAAGGATTAAATAGTACGTGATGTTAGTACAGCTGACACTTGCTTTTCCATGCAGAAGAAACATCTGGAAAACCTCAAAATCATTTCATTTTATCTTCAAATAATTTGTGGTTGGGTTTTTAAAGTACATCAGAACTTACTCCCATTGTAATTGTGTATTACTTAATCAAAATCTAAAATTCAGGCAATCTTCAAAATATTAATCATTGTACCAAAATACTAAATACTAAATACACTAAATACTAAATACATTCAGATATTCAGTTAATGCCGGAATCATATTTAAATGATGATGCCTGATGAGCAGGCAAGTATATGGTCCAAAAGAGTGAAGTCTATTTATTGAAACAAAAGATTGAAGACATGCCAGGGCAAAGCAAGAGCAAATTTTCAATAAGGTATCTGACCAAAAAAATGTCATGATATCCTTGCAGATGGAATGGATATGAGAGGGTGGGTGGATAGAAACATAGAGACGAAATGCAGTTTGCAGGGTTCAAATCTGGGTGAATAACCTTACGTAGAGAAGTTAGCAAATCTCTTTTTGCAAATGCAAAACCAACTTCTGCTCTTACGACACCTTCAATATCCTACCTGCCTATTACTCGCACAACGGTTTCTTCATGTGTTCTATTGTTCGAAAAATTATTTATCTTCTTGCAAGCAAAGAGGAAATGGTCTACACTAGGTTTAAAACCCCAGAAAATACTCCCCAGAAGCATGACTAGTTTGCAACTTTTGGACAGCCAAGATCAAAGTAATTTTAAATGTTTATTTTTAAAGTAAACCATGTACACTGATCTTTGAAAAACCCCTTTCCCCTTTAAGAACTGTATTTGTCTCCACAACTCTTTTAGAGACATAGCAAGATCACACTCTATATTCAAGATGGCACTAGCAAGATTGTCACACCCGATTTATCTGATACAATCTCAAAGTCATCTCTAGAGAGAGCGGACCCCAAGGAGGGCAGGAAAATGAATAAGGCTGAACCAGGAGCGCTAGGGCCGCCATGAGCCCAGGAATGGGAAGATGTGCGCCACACGGCCCTCTAATTGAAAAAAGCTGCCAAGAAACAATACTGAGGGAGAAATCATAAACGCTGTTTCTTGGGATCACTTAAGAAGGTAACCTTCATGGATCTCCAACTTCTGTTTACAGGGTAGGAAGTTACAACTTCAAATCCAGTTCTTTCCAAATTATAGACACATGCCATAAAATAGTAGATACCAAATGCCATGAGCCCTTGGGGGTGGGTGAGCCCCTCTCCTTTTCCTTTTCAAATCTGGAGGACAATTTGAATTGCATCAGGGTCACTGTATCTGAGGGCGTTTTCCCAGCCCCCTGACTTTTTTTCTCATCTCACACACAACCCTTCTTTTATGAAAACCCAGCTTAAATATTAATGTGTGTTTTCTTAAGGAAGTGCAAGGCAAATCAACTTCCTGGTACCCAGGGTATCTGATTTCTAAAATGGTCTAACGCTGATTGTCACAGCTCCACCAGATGTGAAGGGTGAAGCTCTATAAAAACGGAAAGGCTGGCTTTCAGGCTCACTGCTGTGTGGGTCCCACGCCTCCCTGAGCTGCATCCTGAGAGTATATTTTTGTTAGCTGGCTGCCGGAAGCCCTCAACTGCCCGAGTTGTTTTGTGATCCTATAAGGACCTTCCCAGCCCTGCTGTCAGCCCAGACATTAAGACAGTGTTTGTGTTGGTAAGTTTTGGGGGCTGGTTAAAATAACAAGTATTATCATCAGCATCCCCGCTTCAGCAGAATAGAGTCGGGTGGAGTTCAAGAGCCTGGCTCCAAAGTTTGCTAAAAAGCCTATTTTGAGAAAACCTTTGTTCTAAACTCTCTTGTTTACCTCTGCACCAAGAAACAATGTCTTTTGTTACCGGGCTCCCCCTTCTTTGACTGCTGAGTTTGTTTACTGACAATTTCAACACCAGGCAATACAAAGAATATTTCCTCATATTAATTCCAAATGTCACAAAGAGCAAAATCTGGTTCCAAATAAGCCTGTCTAACTAGATAAGATGCCCTCAGTTAAGAAAAAATACAATGAAAATAAATCTTGCTCTTTAATGTGGACCGCATAACCTTAGAGATCCAATTCTTTGCCTTTCTTTCTATGTCATCCCGAAGCCTCCTGACTTAGCCTCGCTCTAACCAGACCAGGCTGGGCTGAAGTGCCTCTAGTCTCTGCTTAGAAAATGCTGACTTGTGATGCAAAGAACATTAAACTTCCATGTTAGCTAGAATCCGTGATACTCACCAAGTAACTGCCAAGCTTAAAAAAAAAAAAAAAAGGTGATTATAGGGAGGTCTTATAAGTTACCAGAGGATGACCCACAGATAATTTATTGATTTCCAAATTCATTTCTTCTGCAAATATTTGTTGAGCACCAGGCCAAACACAGGAGTCCTAGCACTAAGCCAAAGCAGACCTTGTCCCTGCCTTCACTGGGCTTACAGGCTAAAGGGGAAGGCAGACACAAATCAAGTGTCACCTAAGAAGCATATCTTTACAGCCCAAGATGGGCCCACTGAAAAAAAGAGCAGCCCAGTGTTATGAGTAAATACCAAGAAGCCTGCCCAACCCGAGAGCTCAGAGAGGCTTCCTGGAAGTGGGGTATGAAGGATGAGGAGCAGGTAGGTAGGCATAGAGGGCAGGTAGGCCCTCCAGGCAAAGGGATTAAACTGCAGAAGGGCCTTGAGGCAGCAGGGAGCTTGATGTGGTTGGAGGGCTGAGAATGCTGGGCCAGTGAGGCAGAGGGGCCAGACCACTGCCACTGTGGACTGAATCCAGATAGACTCATCCAGAGGGACAACACTAAAGGGGTTTAGCTTAGCACCCAATGCATCCCTATCTCCTGCATAACTTGTCAAGATCTGGTGCAAACTAAAGGTATAACACTCTGTCCCATGCACACCTCTCTAGCCCACAAACCTCCCAGTCAAAGGTGTTGCATTTTAATGATAGTCTTCCATGTTCCAAAAAAAAAAAAAAAAAAAACAAACAGAAGCCTCTGGTTTAAAATGTATGCCTCTCTTTTAAGCCCAATCTAATATAGTGACAACCATGATAGATCCAGATCCGGATGTAAAGTTTCACAATTAATCCCTTCCTTTAACGAGTAAATTCCAAAGTTATTTAAAATTGTGGTTATATTGACACCCGGCTTTCCAAGCACACAATGTAAAATTAAGTTCTACAAGAAAAAGAAACCATCTGTGAGAGAATCAACAGAGAGAAGGAAAACCAACTTGACATTGTGTTCATGATTTCTTTTCCAAATCTTTTAGAATTCATGATCAGTGAATCTTACCACCTCAGCCTGACAAGAAAATAGATATTGAACTAAGGTCACAGGGTAGCCAAAAGATTCAAAAGTATTGTTTAAGAGTGATAATAGAACATGAAGGAAAAAAATGTAGAAAATAAGCATCTTTCTCTAGTAACTATGTTACCATATACACAAAACTAACAGAAATAAGGAAAGATCGGTCATCTTATAATTAAAAATAGCTATGATGTTTCAAACGATGCCAGCTATGGGAAACTATACTAAATGCTTTCCAAATAGCCTCACTTATTCCACATAACATCCCTGGAGTTAGAATCTACTATCACCATTTTCATTTTACAGATAAATCAAGAGGAGTCTTAGTGATGTGACCAAGGTCACTGTGCCGGCCAAAGTCTATTGCTGACCCCAAATATCTGTTGTCTTCTTTATCTGAAGTAATAACATCTTCAATTTTTATCTGAGCACATGACTGCCCAGAATAAAAATTGTATTTCCCAAAGTCCCTTTAGCTAGGTAACCATGTGACCAAGCTCCAGCCAATGAGATGCAGACAGAATGCTGTATGTACTGCCAACCCTGCCCTCTTCCTTCTTCCATTCTGCTACTAGGAATGCCATTGTGACAGCCACGGCTCCATCTTGGACAGCAGGGATGAGACCACCCTCCAGGTGGTGGAAGAATATGGTAGAAGGAGCCTGGCTTGAGGGCTTATAAAGCAGAGCCTCTCCTGAGGCCTTGGACTGCTTCCCTCCAGACTTCATTTGTGTAAGAGTAATAAACTTCTGCCTTAGTTAGGTCACTGTCTTCTTTTTGTTTTTTTGGAGGATCAAGGCAGTTTCTCTTACTTGCAGCTATACCTAACCATGGCTGACGCAGTCACGTAGAGAAAAGTGTGATACTTGGAGCAAATTATTTAACCTCTCTCAATTTCCCAATCTATAAAACATGATGGGTAATACCTACCTCAGAGGATTGTGTGAATTAGATGAGCTATGCTGTAACTGCAACGTTTAGCACAGTCTCTGGCAAATGATAAGCCCTCAAAGAATGTTAGCTTACCACCACCAAATTCCTTGCACAACACAACTCATGGTAAATTCTCATTTGATGAATTTCAGTATCCAAAACAATCACCCAAGCTCCAACATCCAGGTGGCTGTGTTTTAAGTTGTAGGCCCTCTAACTGACACCACTGGAAGCTGCAGGGGCTCATCTTAAAGCTGATCTTGAACATCCTTCTAGAGATAACATGAATTTGGCTTAAGTGAAGCCAAAGCACCTGGAGGGAGCTGTAATGTCTGTGGGCCACTGAACCTAGGCAGCTGTAGGAGCCAGCTGGTTCCCCTTCCACATTGCCTTCTGCTGCCCTCTCTACTCCCAAACAATGTCTCCCCTAGACTGGTCAGCCCTCCACTCCCCAGCTTCAGGAACACTGAGACTGCCTAAGCTTCTGTGGGTTTTCTCTGCACCCCACCAAACCTCACATTAAGAACACATTATTCTCTAAGCTCTGGAAACAGAGGCTATTTACCCCCATCTCTGTGTCTAGCCACCTGGAATCACACACTGAGAACTCTTACACATTTAGAAGAATTACATCTCAGGCAGGAAGTCAAGCCCTAAAGTTAGCATGGAAGGCAAAAATCACACATAGTCAAAATCACCCTTGAAAATCACTTTCATCATTCATAAAGTACCACATATGTGGATTTTTATTTACAACCAACTAAAATTTGAGAACCATTGAGCTAGATTAAGGAGAAGTCTATATGTTCATATCTGGGTATTCAAACTATCCTGCCTTTCACAAAATTATTAAAGCCCTCATAAGTCTGGGGATGGGTGGAGATTCTGACATGTTCCTACTTTCCTCTCTGATATCAAGCACATAAAAGCTCAATAGAGGCTGCTAGATGTGTTTCGTGAGGTGAGAATTAAATGAGGTAACATCTGTGAAGACATTCCGTACAGAACCTAGCACCTAGGAGGCGGATCAATATTTCCTGGATTTGAATCTAGTGCTTTTGCTTGATTAGATCCACAAACACACTGTTCTCTGAAAAACTGGAGAGAAGAACTGACCAGCAGCTTTCCCTCTTTCCAAGCTGGCGTTTCTAGCTGTGGCCCCACTGACCAGCCACCACCCTTGATTAGTTACTGAATCATTTGAATCAGTTAAAATGTGAGCATCACGTGACTCCCATGGTGATGCTGACAGCTTATCGGCACCTTGGGCAAGTTTCAAATGTTTGCTCTTTTTTCACTAAAAATAAGCTTTCAAGCAACACTAAGG